>NC_057795.1:428831696-429123321 GCF_018294505.1 Triticum aestivum | reverse complement strand
TCGCCTAAGTGATAAAAATCCTACCGAGTGGTGAGTCTGTCTCTCACTTGGGGGCTTAGCTGCAGCCCAGTGCTCGCCTAAGTGATAAAAATCCTACTGAGTGGAGAGCGATCCTCCCACTCAGGGGCTTAGCTGCAGCCCAGTGCTCGCCTAAGTGATAAAAATCCTACCGAGTGGTGAGTCTGCCTCTCACTTGGGGGCTTAGCTGCAGCCCAGTGCTCGCCTAAGTGGTAAAAATCCTACCGAGTTGTCAGGACCCCGACTCAATGCCACATCGATCTAGTAACCCGTCATCCTAATAGATAGGTGAGAAGGCCTAGTTCTTAATCCGCGTAGAAAAGAAGAGGTTGACTCGGATCAGAATGGCATAAGGTAAGGAGTAAAAAGAGCCTTACGTTCCCTTCCACAATCAATTCCCCTATATAATTAAAGCATTTCTAGACTCAACTTCGACCAGTTTGGCTTGGTAATCCTACAGGCAGTCAGGCTCTGATACCAACGCTGTCAGGACCCCGACTCAATGCCACATCGATCTAGCATGTAACACCTCATATCACTTTGCGGCCTCACGCACGGTATTCCCACGGGTGTCGCCTTACCTTTGCTCGGGACCGTTTGCGCCTTTTGGCACACGTATATGATAGTGTCGCTAGCATCCATATGATAAGGAGCCCGGGCTGACATGGCTAGTCGTAAATCCAAAGTGGCACAAACTTACAGGGACAGGCATCCATGACCCAGCATCGAACGTGTCGGTCATCAGCGAGTGAATCCAGGCTGTAGCACTGGGCTAGCAGGGCTCCGGTGAACCGGGCTGTAGCGGGCTAACAGGACTCCGGTATTCATCGCGTGACATTTCCCCAAGGGGACAGACACAGGAACGAAGAAGGACACATGCCGGCCAGCCTAAGTGTTCCGGAGCAGTAGCAAGCTACCATGGCTCAGTGGAAGCACTAGGAGACATTTCCCGGTAAGAGAGGCTACTAAGGATAAACAACTAGATAGTCAGATCCCACACATACCAAGCATTTCAATAACATACACACAATATGCTCGATATGTGCAAATACAACATGGCATCACAACATGACTCTACAACTCAAGTATTTATTCATTAGGCTCCGAGGAGCCAAGATATTACAAACATGGGTCTCTCGACCCAGCATTCAGAGCATACAAATCAAAGCACATGCGGAAGCTAAACATGTCTGAGTACAGACATCTACAAATGAAAAAGGCTTAGAAGCCTGACTATCTACCAGATCCTGTCGAGGGCACAAGATCGTAGTTGAGGTATCAAGCTAAACATCGAAGTCCACGCGGAACTACTAACGAGACCGAAGTCTCTCTGCAAAAACATAAAATAGGCAAACGTGAGTACAAATGTACCCAGCAAGACTTACATCAGAACTAACTACATATGCATCATTATCAACAAAGGGGATGGTGGGGTTTAACTGCAGCAAGCCAGCTTTGACTCGGTGGCTATCCTAAACTACTACTGCAAGTAACTCTTTTGAGGTGGCGCACACGAGTCCACATATTCACCATATCAATACACCACTATGGATCCGCTCCCGTCTCCCTACGAGAACGCCATCCATAGCACGCACACTTATCTTGTGTATTTTAGAGTACCCACTTTCACTTGTCTATGAACTGTTATAGGCAACCCAGAAGTCCTTTACCGCAGACACGGCTATTCGAATAGATGATGTTAACCCTGCAGGGGTGTACTTCTTCACACACGCTCTCACCACTTACCGCCGTTTACACGACATGTACTCGGCAACCTTCAAGCGGAAGCCCAACGAGGGTGTCGGCCACGACCTACCTAAACACTCAAGTCTCTAGTCCAGGTTTATTGCCTATTCAGGTTCCATCCGCAGGGAGTCCGGCCGAGGTTTCCACATACGGCCCCGAACGATGTGTACAGGGTTCCGTGACACCAAACGGGCGCCCGGCATACCCGGCCACGTGCCTACCGCATCACAGCCCACCCCTCCGGTCAGCGCTGCCCACGGCCTCCAGCATACTACAAACACCAGAAACTACTTGCAACTCCTGGATAGAGGGCAAGGGTGAATAAGAAGCCGAGAGGGTCCATTGGTTTCGGGCCCAATGCGTGGTAGTATTTGTTTCATGGATCACAAACACAGAACTTAGTTCCTGAGGACGGTTTCAGTGAGACAACCCACCATGTACTCCTACATGGCCTCTCACCGCTACCTTTACCAAATCGTGTTCACACACTTAGCTCTCAACAGTGGGACATGTTCACACACCTCTGATTCATCCCCGATGAATCAGACCTGACACAACTCTAAGCAGTAGCAGGCATGACAAACAAGCATGAATGAGTAGGCACATCAGGGCTCAAACAACTCCTACTCATGCTAGTGGGTTTCATCTATTTACTGTGGCAATGACAGGTCATGCAGAGGATAAAGGGGTTCAGCTACCGCAGCAAGTAACAGATGAATCGTTGTTGTCCTAATGCAGTAAAAGAGAACAGGAGCGAGAGAGTAGGATTGTATCAGAATGAACAAGGGGGTTTTGCTTGCCTAGCACTTCTGAAGATAGCTTTGAGTCTTCATCAGTGTCAACGATCACAACGTCGGTACAACGTCTACCGAGGGGGAACAACACCGACAAACAGAGAAGAAACACGATCAATGCAATGCACAATATGATGCATGCTATGACATGGCAATAAGAATGTGTTTTGGCCTAATGCAAGCTAAGACAGAAAGGAATGAACTCAATTGAATCAAAGATTCAGATGTTAGTTCATTTAACATAGCCATATTAGTGCATTATCTTGTTTTGCTTAAACAGCAAGGTTAACTTGTTCTGACATGCATGAAAATAGTACAGATGGATAGATTGGATTTTTCTGATCATTTTTCATATATAACTTGTTTGATTTGGAGCTACGGTTGATTTTCTATGATTTTTAGAAGTTTTGGCTATTTTCTGGAATTTCCTGTATAAGAATGAATCCAGAAAAGGAGTTACTGCGTCAGCACTACCTCACTGTGACGTCAGCGGACAACAGGCGCGGTCCAGGTCAACCCTGACCTGTGGGTCCCGCCTGTCAGTAGTTAGTTAACTAACTAAATTTAGTTAGCGTTAAACTAATACTAACCTAGCTTAGTTAGTGGCCTGGGGCCCACGCGTCAGTGACCCAAGGGGTCAAACTGGGCCCACCCGGTCAATGGTCAGCGGGGTCAAACCCACCGGCGACTCAATGCCGGCGAGGCCCTAGACGGTGGCGCGGCTCGGAAAACGCCCACAGGGCATGGGCGAGGCTGTTCTTGGGCTCGTTGGAGAGCTCTAGGAGGCGCGCGTATACTGGTGGTGGAGGCCGGGCCTATGGTGGCCGGAGCCAATGGCGGCGAGCACGAAAGCGGCGGCCGTCGTTCGGGTGAGTTGCGGGTTCGGTGTTGCAGCTCGCCAGCGAGCCAACTGATACGCTGGGGCTGCTCTTCGGGGTGCTATGAGCGTGTTGGAGTCGCCGGGGTGGCCAAATGGTCACCGGAACTGCGTTGACGGCGAGCTCGGCCGGCGACGTGCTGCGGGCAGCAAGGGGGCGACGGCTACGGCGAGCAAGAGGCAGCGCAGTTAGGGGGGTTAGATGCAGGTGCTCACAGCGAGTCCAACGAGCGCGAGGGCGAGGTCGGGGACGTCCGGAAGCTCCTGAATCGGCGGCGATGAGCTTCGGTGGCCGGCGACGGAAATGGTGATGGTGACGATGAAGCAGCGCGTCCGAGGCCGGGAGAATCGTTGAGGAGGAAGAGGCAGATGAGGCGGAGCTCGTGGACTAGCTGGCTTGGCATGGGGATGCTGGTGGCCGCGGCAAAGGCGAACGGATGCGACAGTGGTCCTTGGGCGTCGCGCGAGAGAGCGAGGGAGAGGAGGGGAATGGGCACGGGAAAGTGAGAGGGGTACGGGTGAGGGAGTCCTGGACTAGGGGGTGTCCGGATAGCCGGACTATCATCATCGGCCGGACTCCAAGACTATGAAGATACAAGATTGAAGACTTCGTCCTGTGTCCGGATGGGACTTTCCTTGGCATGGAAGGTAAGCTTGGCAATATGGATATGTAGATCTCCTACCATTGTAACCGACTCTGTGTAACCCTAGCCCTCTCCGGTGTCTATATAAACCGGAGGGTTTTAGTCCGTAGGACGAACAACCATTACAACAATCATACCATAGGCTAGCTTCTAGGGTTTAGCCTCCTTGATCTCGTGGTAGATCCACTCTTGTACTACCCATATCATCAATATCAATCAAGCAGGAGTAGGGTTTTACCTCCATCGAGAGGGCCCGAACCTGGGTAAAAACATCGTGTCCCTTGTCTCCTGTTACCATCCGCCTAGACGCACAGTTCGGGACCCCCTACCCGAGATCCGCCGGTTTTGACACTGACATTGGTGCTTTCATTGAGAGTTCCTCTGTGCCGTCACGATTAGGAAGGATGCCTCTTCCCGTCTTTAGAGACGGTATCATCGCCAAAGGAGCCTTGGCCGCCGGCCAAACTATCTGGCTAGGTGGTTTTCTCATGACCGCCTGTTCGGCCACCGCTTCGACGATGACCTCTCGGGTCATAAAAAGCAATCTTCACGTCAACTCGGAATTCGCCGAGCAGCTGGATCCAATAGAGCTCTCGTCCGTAAACGAGCTCTTGGATCGCATCGCCGCCCTGGGAGTCGCTACAGACTACAATCAGATTGGGCTTAAAACCGATCTGAGAGAGATTAACTCCCCCAGGTTACCCACCACATTGCGGTGGTAGAGGAACAAAGCGGCGGCTCCTCTTCTATATTAAAAACTAGTTATGTCCAGACTCCCGAACCCTCCATGCCGGATTTCCGCGGAGGGATGGACGTCGATCAAGCACTGAACCTAAAGTCAGGCATCGGACCAGACTCGTTGGACAACGTCCAGCAATCCAAGCTTCCAAATTCAGAAACTTCTCGGCCCTTGAGCCTCGGGATGGGCAGGATTCCGGACTCAATTCCACCCACCCACCCAAACATATGTGATCTATCTCAAATCCGGCAGGAGCCCACTGAAATAGTACATCATTACTGAGCCAGATTCCTCCTGGTTATGGACAGGATAAAAGGCTGCCATGAGGAAAGCGCAATTTCAATTTTCTGCAATAATTGCACGGACAAGGGAATCTTGAACACCGTAAGTCGTCGTGAAATTACTCGCTTCGCCGACCTGGCGTCCATAGTACGAAAGCACTGTGCGATGGAGAGTTTCCGGGAAACCGAAACTAAGTTTTGGGACAATCCGGCTCCGAACACAACCCTAGTCCGAAACAAAAGGGTGCATCATGCTCAGGCACCCGGTACAAACACCAAAAGGCAAAAACCCCATAAAGGGCACGGAACGGTACTGGAGGGATGGCTCAGCGGACCCTGTAAAATTCACAGTACAAAAGGCGCCACTCCAACACATAGCCTTCGAGCATGTTGGATACTGTGGCAGGTGGCCAAAAGTGGCGAAGAGCTTCTAGCCCCGGAGAACCACTCCAACAGTACCAGTACAGTGTCAACAGTCTTCGAGACTTTCGCATTAAATAATATGCGGAAACGAACAATCCGCAGCCTCGTCGAAGTCTACCAAGTAGCAACAACAAATCCATGGAGCGACACGGCCATCACCTTCAACGCCAGCGACGAACCTAAATTCCGAACAGCCCGAGCACCGTCCGCATTGGTCCTCAGTCCAATAGTGGACGGCTTTCGTCTTACCAAGGTACTCATGGATGGCGGCAGCGGATTAAACCTCATCTACGAGGAAACCCTTCAAAAAATGGAAATAGACTGGAGCCGCATTGAGCGAAGCAGCACAACCTTTAGAGGAATAATCCCTAGCCGGGAAGCACGCTGCACAGGAAAAATCACACTTGATGTGGTGTTCGGCTCGCCGGACAATTACAGGTCCGAGGAGGTCACGTTCCAAGTGGCCCCGTTCAGCAGCGGATATCATGCTATATTAGGACGAGAGGCATTCACAATTTTTCAAGCCATACCCCATTACGGGTACATGAAGCTTAAGATGCCCGGGCCTAGTGGAATAATCACTCTTGTCAGTGATCCGGACAGAGCACTCCGCGCCGAAAACAAGGCAGCCGCACTATCCCTAGAGGCACTATCCGAAGCCTTAGCGGCAGAGGAGCTCACTGCGCTGCACTCCACGGTGAACAGGGATGATGTGATACTCGATAAGAGGTCCAAGTCCACCTCTTTTAAACCAGCGGACGAAATAGTCAAATTCCAGGTCCATCCAACGTACCCAACAAAGACGGCCTCCATTGGGCATAGTTAAACCCTGATGTAGACGCCACACTACGAGAATTCCTTTGGGAGACTTGGGACATCTTCGCCTGGCACCCTTCAGATATGCCAGGAATCTCACACAGATTGGCAGAGCACAGCCTAAACATCCTAAAAGGATTCAAGCCAGTCAAACAGGCTCTTCGGCGATTTTCCGAACCCAAAAGACAGGCAATGGGAGAGGAGCTAGCCAAACTATTGGAAGCCGGATTCATCAGAGGCATCAAACATCCGGACTGGCTAGCAAACCTGGTAATGGTACCAAAGAAGGACAAATCATGGCGCCTATGTGTCGATTTCAAAGACCTCAACAAGGCTTGTCCAAAGGATCCTTTCCCCCTTCCCCGCATCGATCAAATAATCGATGCTACTGCAGGGCACGATTCATTGTGCTTCCTCGACGCATACTCCGGCTACCATCAAATCAAGATGGCGGAGGCGGACCAAGCCGCAAGGGCATTCATTACTCCATACGGACCATTCTGCTTCAACACGATGCCCTTCGGACTCAAGAACGCCGGCGCAACATATCAGCGCATGATTCAGACATGTCTGGCTACCCAGATTGCTGAGATCGGTAAAACAGTAGAGGCATACGTAGACAACGTGGTCGTCAAGACCAAACACGTCAAAACTCTAGTAGACGATTTGAGGCTCACATTCGATAACCTCCGAGCATATGACATAAAGCTGAACCCGAAAAAAATGCGTTTTCGGCGTACCAGCCGGAAAGCTCCTGGGCTTCATTGTATCCGGTAGAGGAATTGAAGGAAACCCAGCCAAGATCCGAGCTCTGTCACAGTTGGATATTCCAAAAGACCTCAAACAAATACAAAAATTGACTGGATGCATGGCGGCTCTAAGCCGCTTCATCTCCCGTTTAGGAGAAAAGGCATTGCCCCTCTATCGCCTCCTTAGGCGCACCGAACACTTCGAGTGGACGGATGCCGCCACGGCCGGACTCGAAGAAATAAAAGCCATACTGGCAACAAATCCGGTCCTGGCCGCGCCTAACTTGGGCGAACCAATATTATTATATATCGCGGCAACACATCAAGTTGTCAGCGCAGTACTCATCGTCGAACGAGAAACAGAAGGACACAAATTCCCTCTTCAAAAGCCAGTGTACTACGTATCCACTGTCTTAACTCCATGCAAGTCCCGGTACCCGCATTATCAAAAGATAGCGTACGCGGTGTTTATGGCATCCCGGAAGCTGCGACACTACTTTCAAGAGTGTTCGATAACAGTGGCCTCTGAAGTACCCCTCAACGACATTATAAACAACCGCGACGCGACGGGCAGGATTGCAAAATGGGCCATTGAGCTCTTACCATTTGACATAACTTATAAACCTCGGCGAGCTATAAAGTCGCAAGTCTTGGCTGACTTCGTCGCTGAATGGACTGAAGCCGAACTCCCTAAAGACTACGGCGCATACTCCAATTGGATTATGCATTTCGACGGCTCCAAAATGTTGGCCGGCTTGGGGGCTGGCGTCGTATTGACGTCCCCAACTGGAGACACAGTCCAATACGTACTTCAGATAATGTACACGGACTCCAACAATGCAGCCGAATATGAGGCCCTCCTACATGGTCTTCGGATGGCAATCTTCATGGGTATTCAACGCCTAGAGGTGCGTGGGGATTCAAACCTTGCAATATCCCAAGTAAATGGAGACTTTGACACCAAGGATCCGAAAATGGAACCTATCGTAACGCTGTCCTAAAAATGTCAGCTCGGTTCGAAGGACTCGAATTCCACCACGTAGCCCGAGATAATAACCAAGCAGCCAACATGTTGGCACGCATCGGCGCAAAACGCGACGCCGTCCCTCCAAACATCTTCCTGGAGCGGCTCTTTAAGCCATCCGTACTATGGGAAGAGGAGTCCGGAAATAACAACCCAGAAGCAACCGCACCACCCAACACAGAGCAATCTGACATAATCGGTGGTTTAGCCGATGAAATAACACCTTCAGCCCACGAAATAATGGCGGTAATTGCCCCGTGGACAGAACCATTCCTAGCCTACTTAATTAGGCAGGAACTTCCCAAAGACCAAAATGAGGCCCGCTGCATAGTTCGGCTATCTAAAGCCTACAAGGTCCATGAGGGAGAACTTTATAAGAAAAGTACAACCGGAGTCCTTCAAAGGTGCATCTCCGAAGAGGAAGGGCGAAACCTTCTGGCTGAAATTCACGCCGGACTAGGCGGACACCACACTGCAGCCCGGGCCCTCGTAGGCAAGGCCTTCCGTACAGGATTTTATTGGCCGACGGCCCGGGCAGATACTCAGGACTTAGTACAACGATGCGTCGGTTGTCAGCTCTTTGCTAATCAGAGCCACATGCCACCCACCGCCCTCAAAACTATACCCATCACCTGGCCGTTCGCGGTCTGGGGGCTTGACATGGTTGGACCCCTTAAAGGGAGAACCCACAAGCAAAAGTACCTATTGGTCATGGTGGACAAATTCACCAAATGGATAGAGGCCAAGCCAGTTAAAACGGCCGAATCCGGACCAGTGATAGACTTCATATCCGGGGTAGTACACCATTATGGCGTCCCCCACAGCATCATCACCGATAACGGCACGAACTTCACGACCGACGAGGTTAAACTCTGGTGCAAAAATATGGGCATTAAGCTCGACTAGGCTTCAGTCTATCACCCTCAAACCAACGGTCAAGTTGAACGAGCGAATGGTCTAATCATGAGCGGCATCAAACCCAGATTAGTGCGGTCCCTTACGGAATCTAACACGCACTGGGTAGAGGAGCTCGACTCCGTACTCTGGGGGCTGCAGACCATGCCAAACCGTACTACTGGATTCACACCATTCTTTATGGTATACGGCGCAGAAGCAATTTTGCCCTGCGACATAATTCATGACTCACCTCGAGTGCGCATGTACGAAGAAAGAGAAGCCGAGTTGGATCAGCAGGACAGCTTGGACGCATTGGAGGAGGAGCGCGACGTGGCGAAAGCTCATTCCGCATTCTATCAGCAGCAGGCTCGAAGATATCAAAGGAGAGAAGTACGGGCTAAAACTTACAACATTGGCGAACTAGTTCTACGCCTGCCGGACAAGAAAAAGGACAAACTCAAGCCCAAATGGGAAGGTCCCTTCATCATCGACCAAGTTCTGACCGGCAGAGCATACCGTCTGCGAAACGCATCGGACAACCGACTCGAGCCGAACCCATCGGAGGGGGTCTCGGTGTCTCCTCCTGCGGCGGCCAGTGCGGCCTCAAGTTGGGCCTTGCACCCTTGTAACTCCTGAGACAATTGGGCATTCTTCTCCATGAGATCCTGCATATCAAATGATCCTTAAATCAGTTATTTTAACTACTTTAAGTCTCGGGGGCTACTGGCATATACAACTATTAAAATCCTTTACCCGTATGTCTTTTACATACTGCTCCGTGGCTCTGGTTAAACCATCTTGAGCGGCACAGAGGTGCGCGTCTCCCGCGTTAAAGGCATTCAGCGCCTCTGGGGAGAAACACGCGTCACGAAGAACTATCCGGCGGTGCCTATGATTCATGGTGCTCTCCACCTCAGACCTGGTGGCGGACAGCCTGTCGGTGTCCTCCGTTGGAGGGGTATCCGGCTCGCGCCTTGCGCTCGCCTCCCCCTCCGGACTAGGTGTTGGAGCCTGGCTGGCGGAGGCTTGGTTGGCAACCTCTCCGGGCACAGTCAGGCGAGCGCTCTTTCTCCTGAAAAAGTCATGAGCATTAATACACCTCCTAGGAATCTCTTTCCTAAACAACGGCCGCGAGCTATACCGTTGCGGTGACGTTTCGATTCGCACCACACCCCTCTTCCGCCTGCGGGGCCGGACTGACCCTTGTTGATCAGCCGTCGCGGGTTCGGCTTCCCGCCTTGAAGGCACCTCCTGCAAGACACCGTTGTATACGGTGGTCAGAAATACGCAAGGATGAAGTAATGGTGTCAGGACTCCGATCATAATTACCTGGGAAGCCAGGGATAGGCCGGGGTAGTCAGCCGTAATGGCTACTAGAGCATTGTCCATGCTGAGTTGGTGGAACACCCTGTCAATTAGCTCCACCTTTATGTCCGGATCCTCTTCGGAGGCCGGGTCAAGGGATCTTCCCGGGTCCTCGGGTTGTGGAGCCGAACTATGTATGCCCTCCACATCCCGACGCAGTCCCTACGTCAAAATCATAAAATAAGGCACTTAACGTTGAAAGCACTGGTCGGATGAATAAGCGTCCGCTTACCCAGCTCCGAGGGTTATTCATGGAGAACCCATTCAATGGGCTCGTCTGGAAGAAGTCCTCTTGCTCCCCCTTGTACAGACCGGACAGGATCTTCACCAGATCCGTGGCCGATCCCGACCCCTTACGGCCATGACGGGTGGTGTCATTCTCCCCGTTGAAATCCCACATGGGGTGGCCCCTATATTGGAGCGGCTGCACCCCTCGCATGATGCATGTGGCCATGATTCCAATCATGGTCAATCCGGAATGGGCCAGCAGCCTTATCCGGCCCATCAAATAATGGACGCTCCTGTCTTCCTCCTGTTGAGGGCTCCGCGGGCGCCAACTTAGGCGTTTCTTCAGAGGAGCCTTGCTGAACTCCGGGAGGCCGATCCGAACTGGGTCCGGCAGTGGAGCATCTTCCACATAAAACCATTCCGAGGGCCAGTCTTCGGACGCATTCTTTGGGGTCCCGGATAGATATCCGGTCTCGGCGATGCGCTATATTTCGGCTCCGCCCACTTGATATATCGACCCCTCATGAGAACGGGGTACGAGGAAAAATAGCCTCTTCCACAGTGCAAAATGGGGCTCGATGCCCAGGAACAGCTCGCAAAGAGCTACGAAACCCGCGATGTGGAGAATAGAGGCGGGCGTGAGGTGATGAAGCTGGAGTCCGTAGAACTCCAGAAGCCCCCGGAGGAACGGATGTACGGGAAATCCGAGCCCCCTTATTAGATAAGGGACGAAGCACACCCGATCTCCTTTGGAGGGACTAGGGGTGGCTTCCGCTTGTTTTCCACTCTGTAGGTGGCCAGCCCGGCTCGAACCGGGACCATAAAGGCCGGAGGAAGGTATCCCTCCGCTTGGAGCGTCACCAGCTTGTTGTGCGGGACAGAACATCTCCTCCAATCTCCTGGCTGAGGGCTAGGAGCGCGAGAGGAGGAGCCGCATTGACGGTCCATGATGGAATGGATTTCTGGTCAGAAGCGCTCCGATGAGTACTCGCGGAAGGAAGATGGTGTGATTTGGATCTGGATTCCTGCGTCTCTTATAGGCAGATTATTTGCGCAGCTAGGGGGTAAAATATAAAAATACCCTGGCCTTTCGCATTCGTGCGACACGTGGAAGAGGGCCATTATTGGGCGTGGAGGCCAAGGAGCGCAACATTTGTAAGGAAGCCGGACACTATTCGGCAAGCACATGGAATTTGGAGGAGAACCCGCCTTGCAACGCCGAAGACAATATACGCGCCGGACTCGTCGTCATTGAAGCCTGGTTCGGGGGCTACTGAGGGAGTCCTGGACTAGGGGGTGTCCGGATAGCCGTACTATCATCGTCGGCCGGACTCCAAGACTATGAAGATACAAGATTGAAGACTTCGTCCCGTGTCCGGATGGGACTTTCCTTGGCGTGGAAGGCAAGCTTGGCAATACGGATATGTAGATCTCCTACCATTGTAACCGACTCTGTGTAACCCTAGCCCTCTCCGGTGTCTATATAAACCGGAGGGTTTTAGTCCGTAGGACGAACAACCATTACAACAATCATACCATAGGCTAGCTTCTAGGGTTTAGCCTCCTTGATCTCATGGTAGATCCACTCTTGTACTACCCATATCATCAATATCAATCAAGCAGGAGTAGGGTTTACCTCCATCGAGAGGGCCCGAACCTGGGTAAAAACATCGTGTCCCTTGTCTCCTGTTACCATCTGCCTAGACGCACAGTTCGGGACCCCCTACCCGAGATCCGCCGGTTTTGACACCGACAACGGGGCTGTCGAGGGGGAGTGCATGGCGCTCGGGGCTGTCTCCAGCAGCGAGCAAGCAGGCAGGAGGTGGCCGCACGGCGGTGCGCACGCGTCGGGCACGCGCCCGTCCTCCTGGCAGAGGAGGAAGACGACAGGGGAGGTGGCGGTGGTGGGCTGGGCCGGCCAGCTACAGTGCTGGGCCGGTTGGTGGGCTGCATAGGTGAGGCCAGGTAAGATTCTCTCTCTCTTTTATTTGTTTCTGTTTTCTATTTATCTTTTGTTCTGTAAGTTTGTGGCATTACTAAAAATATCTAGGCACTTTCAAAAATCACCAAACTGTGCATGCCCAATGTTTAGAATATATCCAACATGGAACATTTTGGTTTGGGATTATTTGGACATTTAAGATATTTACTAGCATTTAAATGCCCAAATGCAATTAATTAATGATTTAATCTAGTGACCCTCTGTCGTCCTAGAAAAGTGTGCACCATTTTTGTCAGAGGTTCTAGACCAAGGCAAAGATGATGAACATTTTAGAAGGGCATTTTGGGTTCACTGAAAATGATTTTTAGTAAACCCTAGTTCGTTTAAGGGGGGTGCTGGGGGTTCTGTCATCCCCACTTCAAGTTTCTTTAAATTTAAATATGATGCATGGATGCTTATGCAGAGTCAGGCAAGGACTAAGCTAGGGCTGTGACACGAGTGATGAGTCTACCTCTCACTCGGGGGCTTAGTTGCAGCCCAGTGCTCGCCTAAGTGATAAAAATCCTACTGAGTGGAGAGCGATCCTCCCACTCGGGGGCTTAGCTGTAGTCTCGTACTAGCCTAAGTTTCAAAAATCCTACTGAGCGAAGAGCAATCCTCGCACTCAGAGGCTTAGCTGCAGCCCAATGCTTGCCTAAGTTTGAAAAATCCTACTGAGTGGAGATTGATCCTCCCACTCGGGGGCTTAGCTGCAGTCTCGTACTCGCCTAAGTTTTAAAAATCCTACCGAGTGAAGAGCGATCCTCTCACTCGGAGGCTTAGCTGCAGCCCAGTGCTCGCCTAAGTTTGAAAAATCCCACCAAGTGAAGAGCGATCCTCCCACTCGGGGGCTTAGGTGCAGTCTCGTACTCGCCTAAGTTCGAAAAAAATCCTACGGAGTGAAGAGCAATCCTCTCACCCGGGAGGCTTAGCTGCATCCCAGTGCTCGCCTAAGTAATGAAAAATCCTACCAAGTGGAGAGCGGTCCTCCCACTCGGAGGCTTAGCTGCAGCCCAATACTCGCCTAAGTGATAAAAATCTTACCGAGTGATGAGAGATCCTCCCAGTCGGAGGGCTTAGCTGCAGTCTCGTACTCGCCTAAGTTTGAAATATCTCACCGAGTGAAGAGCAATCCTTTTACTCGGGAGGCTTAGCCGCAGTCTCGTACTTGCCTAACCGGTCGACTGGAACGTCAAGACCATTGCTGAGTGCCTTGCCGATGAGTTGATCAATGCTACTCAAAGGTTGCTCGATCAGGCGACTGGCCGTCCTTCTCCAGAAGTTGAGTACCTTGTTGATGAGCTGATCAATGCTACTCAAGGATCACCCAACCGGTCGACTGGAACGTCAAGACCATTGTTGAGTGCCTTGCTGATGAGCTGATCAATGCTACTCAAAGGTTGCTCGATCAGGCGACCGACCGTCCTTCTCTAGAAGCTGAGTACCTCGCTGATGAGCTGATCAATGCTACTCAAGGATCACCTAACCGGTCGACTGGGACGTCAAGACCATTGCTGAATACCTTGCTGATGAGTTGATCAATGTTACTCGAGGATCACCCAACCGGTCGACTGGCTGTCCTTCTCCAGAAGTTGAGTACCTTGCTGATGAGCTGATCAATGCTACTCAAAGGTTGCTCGATCAGGCGACTGGCCATCCTCCTACAGAAGCTGCATTAAGCAAACGGACAATAATTCGATAGAAAGGCGAATTTCATTTGAAGACAGACGCAGTGTGTGAGGTGACAAATCCAAAGTTTCTTAACCGCAGAATAAAGTGCTCAATCATCAGGCTCGAAGGAGTTTTAACGGTTACAAATTCACTCGGCATTCCGAGGCAAATAAAAGTGATAAGCGTAATGTTTTTCTTTTGATTACTTGGCGGGAGAAGGACTGGCCGGGTCGCAGAAGTTGTCAAGGTCGATGCCGTCGGCGATGTGAGTGGCTGCCTCAAGGAAAGTGTCCATGAAATCCTGGAAGGAGTGCTTCTTTGTATTCGCCACTTTGAGAGCTGCCAACTTTTCCTCTTTAGCTTCCTTGCAGTGCACTCGGACCAGAGACAAAGCGACATCAGCACCACAGCGGGCGGAGGATTTCTTCCACTCTTGCACTCAACTCGGAATCTGGTTTAGCCGAGCCATCAAGGACTCGAGGTCTTGCGACAGTTCCTCCCGAGGCCAGAGCTCAGCATCCACTCGGGTCATCACCGCCTTCAGCCAAGCCAGATAGTCAACTGCATCATTCAAGCGAGATTCCAGTCGGAGCAAGTTCATCGCAGCTTCATCCTTCATGGGGTAGTTGATAGGGTCGAGACTTGTCTCGACCCGTCCAGTTTCGACCTCGAAGTCCTGACAGAGTTATTTTTCATCAGAATAAACAATGAGTCGACAGTATTACAAATCTCAGTCGACGACAGTTATTTAACGGGACAGACGTACCCTCAAGCTTCAGGACAAGCTTTGCCACAAGTTGCTCTAAATGAGACTCTAGCTTGCCAGTCTTGGTTCTAAGACCTTCGACTTCAGCGGTCAAGTTCTCTTTGTCCTTCTGCAGCTGCTCAACTTCACGATTAGCGTCCGAGACAGCCATCTTCGACGTCGCGTTCTCATCCTCCAGCTTGCCGACTGAAGCCACTCGTCCGCAAGCTTCATCTTCTCGCGCGCTTCCTTTTGAGCAGCTGCAAGGTCCAGATCCTTCTGCTCCAGAGCTTCCTTCATCCTCTCTAAAGAAACAACACTCTTCAGACGAGACTGGAGTTGGCGATTTTCACTACGCACATCTGCTTATGCGAATTCACTCGGTTCAAAGAGACTGAAAGAAAAGCCAGTGCTAAGTGTAAAGCTACAAAGCAGACAAAATGGATGAGTGATTACCTCCCATGATGGTTGTTTCTTCTTGAGCTTTCTTCAGATTCTTCTTCGCAAGTTCAAGATCAAGTTCCACACTGATATGCTTCTTCTTTAATTCGGTGAGCCGAGCTCCAAGATCACAAGACCTCTGCAGACAGGAAGACAAACATATCACTCGACACATACAAACAACAGCGAAAGAGAAGGTTTACTCTAAGACTACTGCCGAATAAAATATTCAACAGTAGTCTCGGGGACTACACCCAATGGGTGCTCTCAGCGTGCCCCCACTGGATCAGATCAATACTCAGTAAAAAAAGGCAGAGGCAGAATGACCAACACTCATCAGACCTTAGTCGACTGCTAGCAGCCGACCATGGTCTCGGGGACTACACCCAATGGGTGCACTCGACGTGCCCCCACTGATTCGGGAAGTGCAAAATCAGGGATTTCTTGGGTTCTAAATGAAGGAACACCCAGTGGGTGATCAGATATAAAGCAGCGTTCAAAAGTTCAGTCGGAAGTTTACTAACCTAAACATTGGTCTGAAGGGTAGTGCTGGCATTGTAGGCTATCTGACTAGCCTCATGCATCACCTTCACCTGCTCCATGACAAGATTTGCCTGGCGAAGAGCTTCCCTAGCGGCACTTGGTGAGTCGTCCGGAGTTTGATATGTAGCAAAAAGGGATGGCTCTAGGGGGTCAAAGCAGCGGCCAGGTCAGACGAATGGAGTTGCACTGGTGCTGCACGCGTCTGTGCAGTCGACCTCGACGGACGATCAGTCGTCAACGGGTTGGCATAGTCCGAGCTGTCGCCTCGGGTGCCGGCGTCGACTGAGGGATTTGGACTTCAAGTCTCCTTCTACTTGAACCTCCACTCTTCTTCTTCCTCTCTTGTGGGGGTTCTTCTTCCTCTTCTTCATCAGGAAGCACAACGATATCTTGCGGAGCTACATAAGAAGAGAAGCACCAATTTTTCAGTCAATCGACCACCCACTCGGTTGAACAGGACTGAGTTGAATGAACTTACCAACCCGTGAGGTGGCTTCTTCGTCTTCTGGTGCCTTGTCCATGTCCATGTCAGTGGCAGAGGAGGTGGGGCTGAAAAGACACAAGAACTAGTCAGTCAAATCGGGAAAACCTTCAGTCGACTTACAGAAACACAAACAAGATACCCACCCTGAGGCAACGGGGACGTCCATCTTGATGCGCGGCAGCGTCTTGCGGGTCTTGGAAGGGGCGACTTTAGGCTGCTTAGCCACCTTCTCCGTCGGCTCCGGAGTCGATGTCCGAGTGCGCTTCTGGGTGGTGGCGCCTGGAGCCACACTCTTCACTCGACCGCCAGATGGATCGTGTTGCTGCTTGGAATGACGCTCAGAGCACGACAGCGAGTCGACCTCTTCCTCCTCGTCTGACTCCTCGCTCTCCTCCTCCTCCTCCTCTCCCGGGGACTCCCATTCGACACTCTTCTCTGCGTTGTCCTCCCCCTCCTGGTCCTGAGCCAAAGCCTGTTTGCTGTTGGGCATTGAGTACATCTCTATGAATACCTACAAAGCAAGTTGGCCAAAACAAGAGTCAGCCAACACCAAACACAGTCGGAATGCAAGCGGAAAACAGTCGGAACGGAGAAAGTACCTTGTCGGGTGGGTTGTCACTTTCGAAAGGGGCGACTCGCCTGGATCCTCTAGGTTTATCTTGATTACCCGTGATACCCTTCAACCACAAGGCCACGGTGCCGAGCGACACTTTTTCTGGATGGACCCGAGTGGAGTCGCCCGGCCCAGAGTACAACCACATCGGGTGGTCACGAGACTGGAGAGGCTGGATACGCCGAGCGAGGAACACCTTCAACAAGTCCATTCCAGTGACACCATCATTGATGAGCTGGACCGCTCGATCCACTAACATCCTCGTCTCCATGGTCTCAGCAGCAGTAACCTTCAGTGGAGCAGGAGTCTGGACACGGTCGAATGAAAAAGGAGGAAGACCGATCGACTGGCCCAGAGTCGCCACATCCTGGCAGTAGAACCAGGTCGATTGCCAGCCCCTGACGGATTCAGGGAGGATCATAGCGGGGAAAGCACTCCTATTCCTCTTTTGGATACCTAAACCCCCGCACATTTGGATAACGTGGGTTTTCAAGTCACTCGACTTCGCCTTCTTAACCGACTGGGAACAAATGGTGAAGATGTGTTTGCATAGACCACAGTGCGGTCGACACCCTAAGAAGTTCTCGCACATCGAGACAAACGCGGCTAGATACGTGAAGGTGTTGGGGGAAAAGTGATGGAGCTGTGCCCCAAGAAGTTCAAAAACCTTCGGAAGAAAGGATGCAGAGGAAGCGAGAAGCCCCGGTTGACATGGGTGGCGAGCAAGACACACTCACCCGGTCGAGGTTGCAGCTTTGTCTCTCCCTTCGGCAGCCTCGCCGCTCCCTCTACAATCAGCCCGGTCTCCTCCAACTCGGTCAGATCCTCCTGCCGGATCGAAGACCGGATCCAATCGCCTTGGATCCAGCCTGGCGGCAACCCCGAGTGCGATGGCGATCCGCGGCTTGGTTTCTTGCCCTTCGCCGCCCCCGTCGCCTTCTTGGCGTGCTCTAGTGCCGCCGTCTTGTCCTTCACCATGGTGGGAAAGCAGCGACGTCGGAGGCGGAAGCGCTTGGTTCGGCGGAGGAGCAGAGAAAGGAGAAGAAGAGGCGGGTGTGCACAATGCAAGCACCCCGGCCCCGTCGCCTTATAAAGGCTCACTTCCGAGTGACTAACGTGTGGGGCCGGGCAATCCCTTCAAATCCTGCTACAGTTGCTCGCAGCGAATGTGGCGAAAAAGGCGGCGCGATAATCGAGGCGTCTCGGCTCGTCCGGGTTCCCCTTTTTTCGGCGCCCTCCTACTCGCGCGCGCCTACGAAATTTCATATCCCGCAGAATCCGGGATTCCATGCAGACAATCTCGCCCGAGATCTCACGCTCCCACATGACACTCGACGCATGAGGCCACCAGTTCAGTCGACGACTTCCTGAATGGATCAAGGCAAGCGAGTCGACTCCGAAGTTTCAACGCAGGCATTCAGCCTAACAGGAACACTCGCGGAGACACGAAGCACGGGACAGGTCCAACGCTGTCTTACTTTCCTCTCACACCTTAATCCATTCGGGGGCCACTGACGAGGATACAGACCCGGGGTAGGGTCATAGGCTCGACCTATACGTCCTACCAAAGGTCACTACCCTGGAAGATGGAAAGACCAAGAGTCAACAGAAGAACACTAGTCTCGTACATCGAGTGCAATCCACTCGACGTTCACACCACTCGACGATCGTTACCTGTCGTCACTCGACCACAAGGAATATCACTCGACCATATCGAAGACCAGAAGCTGGAAGAACATACAACAGCCAGATATTTACTCCTTAGTCTTCATGAGCATTAAGAGTACTAAATGCTGGCGTTACTAGTAACGCCCTTACTTTATGTACATTAAGCCCCTTGTGATGGAGGGGAGCTGGGGTCCTGGCGCACTCTATATAAGCCGCCCCCCTCCTCTGAGACAAGGGTCTGCACACTCTGTAATTCAACACACATAATCCAATCGACCGCCTCCGGGCACCGAGATGTAGGGCTATTACTTCCTCCGAGAAGGGCCTGAACTCGTAAACATCACGTGTACATCTTTGCCATAGCTAAGATCTTGCCTCTCCATACCTACCCCCTTTCTACTGTCAGGCTTAGAACCATGACACTCATATTCATCAAGATCAATCAAGCAGGAAGTAGGGTATTACCTCCATAGAGAGGGCCCGAACCTGGGTAAACATTGTGTCCCCCGCCTCCTGTTACCATCAGCCTTAGACGCACAGTTCGGGACCCCCAACCCGAGATCTGCCTTTTTGACACCGACACCTCCTGCCTTTCCCTCCTCAGGAGAGAAAGGAAAGGGGGGCACCTCCATCTTCCTTCCTCCCGCACTCCAAATAAGGAAGGGGGCGCCACTTGGGGGAAGACCCCAAGTAGGATCCAACCTACTTGGGGGCGCCTCCTGACTGCTCCCTCCACCCCCACCTACATATATGTGGGAGGGGCACCTAGCACAAGACATAAGATTGTCTTAGCCGTGTGCGGCACCCTCCTCCACTGTTTACACCCCCGGTCATATTCTCGTAGTTCTTAGGCAAAGCCCTGCTGAGATCATTTCACCATCACTGTCATCACATCGTCGTGCTGCCGAAACTCATCCACTACCACACCATCTTGCTGGATCAAGAAGGCGGAGGATGTCACCGAGCTGGACGTGTGGTGGACGTGGAGGTGTTGTACATTCGGTACTTGATCGGTTGGAGTGCGAAGAAGTTCGACTACATCAACTGCGTTATCTAATGCTTCCGCTTACGGTCTACGAGGGTACGTAGACACACTCTCCCCCTCTCGTTGCTATGCATCTCCTTGATAGATCTTACGTGTGCGTATAAAAAAAATTGTTTTCCATGCAACATTAACCAACACCAAAGATCTGGAGGCAGCCGTCGCCGCCGTGGTAGCGTCACGACTCCTCGCGACGCGAGGGAGGCCTGACATCGGGCCCTCTCGCCGAGTGCGAGGTTGGCCCCTGGCGCGGTATCCTGATGCGCCTCGCCGGGGTGCCTTGGTCCACGGGGAGCCGCACCTGGTCCTGGGCAGGCGGGGCGCCGCGGCCCCGTAGACAGGGAGGAACGGGGTCCTTGCATGCGTCCCAACCGTTGTGGCGTGGATGGGCCACGGTACGGGCCGCAACTTGCCTAGCCAACCCCGCCGTGAGTTCCCAGATTCCTCCCAAGGCCCTCTGGCCTTGGGGACCCTGAGGGCTCCGCACCGACTCGCTCAGCCTGGCCGCCGCTCCGCGAGTGTGCCACCGAGGCATGATCTACCTACGTTCCAAGGTTAATGCAATGTTCTAGAGAGATTGGTTGTAAATGGGGTTCATTGCTATCAACGACGCGGTCCGGGGCACCGCATCAGCTCATGAGGGTCCATGGCTTCGGGGGATCTTGACGACCTCAATGGCCAAGATGTCGGGAATGGCGCACTCGATCTCCACCTCCGCCACGTGGTGAACTTGTTGATGGAGGGACGGGGTAATGGTAGCCACTGTCCCTAAGTCAGCCCCCGGTTCATCCGCCTTGTCGACCGCTATTGCCGCCGTCGGGCCGTGCCGACCAGGAGGTGGCCCGTGGGGGCAACTTATCTCGACCGATGCCCGAGGAAGCGCCTCTTGAGCTGGAGGGGAAGTCCAGCTTGCAACCTTGCTGTTGCGGGGCCCTCCAGGTCCTCTCCTGAAGGACGAGTAGACGCAGCAAGGGAAAGAGCGGATCTAGGGCGGGGGCCGCGACTCCGGCAGAAAACGGGAAGGCTCCAGGCCCCTTCAAGCGGCGTTGAGCAGCTCGGCAACCCGGTCGAGCCAAGCGTCAGATTCACCATTGGTGGGACGGTGGTGCAACAGCTCACGCACCACAAGGAGTGCGGTTTGCGCGTTCATAAGCCCATGATGAGTGTGAGAGGATGACGTCGTGGCGGCACTGAAGGGCGACGCGGCGGTGTGGTCGTCCTCGTTGTGCGAAGGGCGGTAGTGATGGGTTCTGCCGTCGATGAGCAGCATTGCCCGTGAAGGCGCTAGCCGTGGGGCAAACGAGGCAGCAAGGAGTACCACGGCCAAGGGGCACCGTCTGGGCGGCGCGAGCGGCCCAACGCTCAGCACGAACTCGGCGAGCTTTTGCCATGAATGTGCCAGAGCAAGAACAGGGCGTGGTTGACGAAGAGGCGAAGCTTTGCACACCCCTACCTGGCATGCCAAATGTCGGAATCAAGGCTCCGCAAACCCAATAAGGTTCAAACTCTAGGGCGTGTACGAAGAACCTCGCTTCACCGGGACGCTTTGCTCGCTACGCCCTAGGCTCGGTCTCACCGTGCGTGCGTGATTACTGGGAAGGGAAGAACACAGAGTTTACCCGGGTTCGGGCCACCTTGCGGTGTAAGACCCTACTCCTGCTTTTAGTGGATTGGCGTCACGGGGAGGTGGTGGATGAACTAGTACAGTGGGTTAGTAGCCTCGCGAGGGCTCTGGTGATGAGAATGAATCGATCAGGGTGGCGGTGAGCCGATCCCCTCTACGGTGGAGGCTAGTCCCTACTTATAGTGGCCTTGGTCCTCTTCCCTGTCGCGCGGGAAGGGATCCCACAATGGCAAATTTTGAAAGGGGACAAGAGGTACATCTTATCATGACGAAAGGTGGTCTTCGCCTGGAAAGCTTCTAGCCATGACGCAGCGGTGGGCTCGATGATGACATCCATCCTGCCGAGCTCGTGGTTTCGTTCTCATTGCACCGGAAGGGAAGCCTTTGGGGCCTCCCTTGGAACCTGCACATGTCCTTGTCTCTTTAGCACCAAAGAGGAAACTGACCATCCTGTGCCCGCTGGCGCCCGCCCGGCCTTTGTCGTCACAGCCATGGATTTAAATAGCGGATAGCAGGATGGTAGAGGATCGGGGTCTGTGTAGTGGAATGCGGATAGTGGGCGATATTGCGGGCGCTATGTCCACGTAGCGGATTTGTAAAAGCACTAGATTATTGGTTATATTTCTAGATACGTAACAAAAGTAATGATATTTAATTTGAGCAATAGCGGACACTATTGCTCTAG
Source organism: Triticum aestivum (assembly GCF_018294505.1). Taxonomy (NCBI): domain Eukaryota; kingdom Viridiplantae; phylum Streptophyta; class Magnoliopsida; order Poales; family Poaceae; genus Triticum; species Triticum aestivum. The sequence goes on along the minus strand of NC_057795.1, from coordinate 429,101,223 downwards.
TGCTATTGCGGATGCAATAGCGGATGCTATCTCCGCTATTTGAAACTATGGTCGCGGCTCACGTCATCGTGCGCCTCGCAAGGTAGGAGGCTTGCATAGAGATCTCCGCTCCTCGGGATACAGCTTGGAGAGGCGCTCCTTTGGAGGTCTTGGTGTCGCTCCCATCGCGAGGCCGTGGCCCCTCGAAGGGTCTTGCCCCTAAGGTCTTCAAGCTGGGTCGTGCCGGGCCGTCGAGGGGGCCACACGCTAGGCCATGGGCAGGCAAGTCTTGGTACCCCCGATGCCAGAACGGTGACACAATTGAAACCTCTTCCAAAATAGTGAATTCATCAAATAAAGTCATGACCTCTCCTAATCCACTTTTATCATGGTAATAAGATTCAACACCCTCCAAACTAGTGGGATAATTATTATTTAAAGTTGACACTCTTCCAAACCCACTTTCATCAATATAATCATCATAAATAGGAAGCATGCAATCCTTATAACAAATTTGCACATCAAATCTTGGGGTCTAAAAATATCATCTTCATCAAGCATAGCATCCCCAAGCTTATGGCTTTGCATATCATTAGCATCATGGATATTCAAAGAATTCATACTAGCAACATGCAATCATGCTCATCATTCATAGTTTTTATGCCAAGCATTTTATTAAATTATTCTTCTATCAGTTGAGCACAATTTTCCTTTCCATCATTTTCAAGAAAGACATGATAAAGATGAACAATATGAGGCCACCTCAATTCCATTTTTTAGTTTTCTTTTATAAACCAAACTAGTGATAAAATAAGAAACTAAAAGATTCGATTACAAGATCTAAAGATACACCTTCAAGCACTCACCTCCCCGGCAACGACACCAAAAAAGAGCTTGATGTCTACTACACAACTTGTTCTTGTAGACTCGTGTTGGGCCTCCAAGTGCAGAGTTTTGTAGGACAGTAGCAAATTCCCTCAAGTGGATGACCTAAGGTTTATTAATCCGTGGGAGGCATATGATGAAGATGGTCTCTCTCAAACAACCCTGTAACCAAATAACAAGGAGTCTCTTGTGTCCCCAACACACCAAATACAATGGTAAATTGTATAGGTGCACTAGTTCCGCGAAGAGATGGTTATACAAGTGTAGTAAAGTAGATATTGATTTTTTAATAGGAACAAAAAAACCCAGCAAGGTAGCAAGTAACAAAGGTGAGCACAAACGGTATTGCAATGCTTGAAAATGAGGCATGTGGGTCATACTTTCACTAGTGCAATCTCTCAACAATGCTAATATAATTGGATCATATAACCATCTCTCAACGTGCGATGAAGAATCATTCCAAAGTTCTTATCTAGCGGAGAACATAAGATGGAATTGTTTGTAGGGTACGAAACCACCTCAAAGTTATTCTTTCCTATTGATCTGTCGAGCTATCCCTATAAGTGCCACAAATAGCCCAAGAGTTCATGCAAAAAATAACCCCATATGATACACATCAACCAGCTCTAATGTCACCTAGATGCTCCAATGTCACCACAAGTATCCATGAGTTGATTATACTATATGCATCACACAATTTTAGATTCATAATATTCAATCCAACACAAAGAACCTCAAAGAGTGCCCCGAGATTTCTACCGAAGAAACAAAGACGAAGATGTGCATCAACCCCTATGCATAGATTACCCCAATGTCATCTCGGGAATCCGCAAGTTGAGTGCCAAAACATATATCAAGTGTATCAATATGATACCCCATTGTCATCATGGGTATTTATAGCAAGACATACATCAAGTGTTCTAAAATCCATAAAAGTATTCAATCCGATAAAAGTGAAATCTCAAAGGAAAAAACTCAATTCATCACAACAAGATAGAGAGGGAGAAACACCATATGATCCAACTATAGTAACAAAGCTCGCGGTACATCAAGATCGTGCCAAATCGAGAACACGAGAGAGAGAGAGAGATCAAACACATAGCTACTAGTACAAACCCCAAGCCTCGAGGGTGGACTACTCCCTCCTCCTCATGGCAGCCGCCGGGATGATGAAGATGGCCTCCGGTGATGATTTCCCCCTCCGGCACGATGCCAGAACAGGGTCTAGATTGGTTTTTCGTGGTTATAGAGGCTTACGACAGCAGAACTTCTGGTCTACGGTTATTTCTGGGGGTTTATGTATTTATAGGATTTTTGGGCGTCGGTCTCATGTCCAGATGGGCCACGAGGTGCCCACTACCCACCAGCCCACGACCAAGGCCCCTGGCGCGCCCTGGTGGGTAGTGGCCACCTCGTTCACCTTCTGGTCCTCCCACGAGCTTCTAGTGCCTCTTTTGTTCAAAAACCCCGTCAAAAAGTTTCGTTGCATTTGGAGAACTTTTATTTCTGCACAAAAAACAACACCATGGTAGTTCTGCTGAAAACAACGTCAGTCCAGATTAGTTGCATTCAAATCATACCAAAAACATATAGAATTATTGTAACCATGGCATGACTACTTTATAAATTATAGATACGTTGGAGACATATCATCTATACATGAGTAGAGTTATGTTGTCGTGCGTTGTATCTACACATATTGTGCATATTGTGTGTATGTTTTGAAATGCATTGGTATGTGTGGGATTCGACACCTAGCTATCTGCCTTTGGTAGCCTTCCCTACAGGGAAATGCTCCTTAGTGCTTCAACTGAGTCACGGTAGTTCGCTACTGCTTCGGAACACTTGGATTAGCCGGCATGTATCCTTCTTTGTAAATGTGTCTGTCCCTTCGGGGAAATGTCACGCGTTGTTCCTTTAAGTTCTTGTAGCATGCTATGACTTGGGTTCATACGTTGATGACCGACATGTTCATTGCTGGGTTACGCATGCCTGTCCCTGTATGTTTGTGCCACCTTGGTTTATGACTAGTCATGTCGACCCAGGTTCTCTGTCGTATGGATGCTAGCGACACAATCATATACGTGAGCTAAAAGGCGCAAATGGTCCTGACCAAGGTAAGGCTGCAGGCGTGGGAATACCGTGCATGAGGCCGTAAAGTGATATGGTGTGTTACATGCTAGATCAGTGTGACTTAGGATCAGGGTCCCGACAGAGGCCCCCGACGTGTGGAGGCGCAACTGGTCGGGTCCTACGTTGCGGCGGTCGGCCCTGCCTCGCGGTGGTGGCGGGCGGCTCTGTGGCCGGTCAGATCTCGGATTGGCGGGGCGGCATGGAGGGCCTGATGGATGGATTGGCTATACGTGTGGTCTGCCCTCCGGTCATATCTTATCTGGCCGGTGCGACCTGCCCCATGCGCGATGGCGGTGATCGATGACGGTCCCATGCACACGAGGCTAGATGGAGGTTCCTCAAGCGGATCCGGGTGAAAACCGTACTCATGGGTCATTGCCAAGACCGGCGATGGCATCATTTTCTTCATCGTCCGCTTCTTGAAGGCATCATCATGGAGAAGCTCTAGACCCCTATCAGCCACCTCCGGGGGAAACCCTAGATCGGTCGATCGGATGACGGCGGCGCTCTTATGCCGTATCCCTCTTGGGGGCGTCACTCTTGGAGGTATGCATAGGCTCGACGGACCAGTGGACGACATATGCGATGGAGCGGCATTCCATGTGACGCATCGAGGACGTGGAGTCTCGGCGGCGTGACGCGACAGAGCCTCGACGACGAATATGTGACGATGGACGCGCGTAGGGAGGATGTGTTGTCTGACGCCATGATGGTGTCGACAACACGGCCTTAGCTAATCAAATCGATAATCCATGGGAATGGAGTCGCTTTGACAAGTGTGTGAACAAGGTCATGACTTGTAACAGGAAATTGAGCAGCAATCTTTCAGACCTCATCAATCTGGAAGTAGATTAAAAAGAACACTATAATGGATACGTTTCTTAAACCCTATTTGGATAGCATCAAAAAGAAAAAAACAAGGTGTTAAGGCAAAGTCGATGCGTTAGTATCTGCTCTGAAGATGGATAGATGGAAGACGACGACGACGACTGATGAGAGTGCGCCGGACCGTTTGTGCCCCAGACTTGGCATGTGGTTTGGTTGGAGCCTCCGGCTTTAAATGTTAGACCTAGGTGAGAGGCCTCGGTATTCGACTCACACTTTCTGCACCCCTTCATCAATGGATAGGAGTAGCGATAGATGTTGCCAAGATGACGGCTTCAAACACATTGATATATTACTTTGTAAGGTCTTTATGAACAATTAATAAAGTGGCTGCATGCATTTTTCAGATGCATAGGCCGGGGGTCATCCTCCTTTTCATTTTCTTCTTCTAAGCAAACAGAAAACATAACCCATTTTTTGTGCCCTAAGAACAAAAAACAAAAGCGAACCAACGGTGGTTGGATGGTTAGAAGGACAGTGGTATTTCCAGCCCACCAGTGCTTAAGTCTTGGTCGTATTTATTCTGGATTTATTTCAGGATTTCCGGCGATGCGCGTTTAGCGGGAGGAGACGTTTCCGTCGACTACAAGATGCCTACAGTGACCTTGTAAAATCTCATCATGATATGCCAGTTCAGTTTCTCGGAGGTGCTCATAAAGGTAGGATGTGCATGTATACATTCATAGGGATGAGTGCATGCGCATGTATACGAGCGTTTGAGTCTGTACTCAGTTAAAAAACCAAAAAAAAACACCCGGTTGCCAGTCCGATCATGGAGCAAGCCTGTCGTCCGATAATCAGGTGTTTCTCATCACACGAATCAAGCCCTCCAATCGATACCCGCAAAGAAAAAGTCCTCCAATCCAAAAAGTAAAAAGCCATTGCCATTTTTCACCAAGGCAAGGAAAACAGGACACCGTTCCTTCGCCGTGACGAGAACAGAAAACAGAACACCCAGTCGACCGTCCGGTCATCGAGCAAGCCTGTCGGGCCCGGGCGGGAGTCGCGTGGGCCGTTGGATCGAGCGCGTCCACTAGTACTAAACCACGCGTCCCCCCAAAGGCCCACCCCCAAAACCCAGAATCCCGCCTCTAAACCCTAGCCGCCGGCGCTGCCTATATTCCCCTCCTTCCCTCCTCCGCAGTCCTCTTCCATTTGTCTGGGAGAGGCGGCCGAGCGAGCGAGCAAGCGAGCGCGGAGCATCCCCCGGCAGATTCGTTCTTCTGGTAAGCTCTCCCGCTTCCTCGATTGGTTTCAACCTGTTTCCTTCCGCTTTCTCTTTCCCCGATCTCTCTCGGACTAGTCCCCAATCCCTAACCCTAGCCGCCTACCCCGGCAGTCTCCGCCGTATCCAATCAGGTCCCCCCTTCCTCCACCTCACCCTGTCTATCCGTCTCACCGCCGGTTAAGCGCGCGGTGTCGGCGGGAAGCAGCATCCGGTGGTGAGCCGGCGGCGGAACCAGCCGTATGGGCTAGTAGTCGTTTTATTTATTTATTATTGTAAGCCGCCTATATACGCATCGGAGCTTTAACCTGGTAGTGGTAGGCCAGTTGGCCATCCTACAGATGCATCGTATACTGTGTCCAAGTTGGTTCGACCAGCGTATTTGTATAGCTTAGCTCGCCGTGGATTACTATGAATTGATCTAGCGCTGTTGATTAGTACAATTTGATTTGGCATGTTCAAGGTCCTGGTAGTGTAGGCATATATTACCCTACTGTAACTTTGTGTTCTTATTTCCTAATTGTCCATGCATGTGGTAGCATTAGTCACAGTCATCATAATTTATCTGGCTGTAGAACATCTTCATATGGTTTCCTTTTTGTCAATCAGCCCTGGTGATGTAGTGTGCAGTTGCCTCATGAATACCTAGTTATTGTGGCGGTGTTTAGCCTCTTTAGCTTGGCTCCTTAATCAAATAAACTTAACTCATGGTCGGATCCTTTGTAACTGTTTAACTAAGAAATATGTCTCACTGATAGAGATAAACAGTATCTATGTACTGAAGTAACGGTAACTATCTTATGAATGCGTTGTTTCATTTGTGGTAGATGTTTTTGCATCCTGCAACTGTATTTTAGCAAAACTATTTTTTGATTAACCATGTAACTGCATTATGTGGTTCTCAAGCCTTTCTTAATTTTACTTGTGGAAGAACACTAAGCTACGTGAAACTGCTCAGTAGCCTGTAGGTCTAGGACAGCTCACAAGTGCTATTTTGTTTTAATTTGTATTTGTACTTAGATGCTTTATCCTTAAATGTTGCTGACTGACACAGTCTGTTCCTCCCATATTTGTCTGGCTAACTGATACAATCTGGTCTTTCAATATTTGCCAGGGCAGGTGCAACAGTCATGGATATCACTCAGATTCTGCTAGCTGCTCAGTCTCCAGATGGCAACCTTCGCTCAGCAGCAGAAGGCAACATCAAGCAGTTCCAGGAGCAGAATCTTCCCAACTTCCTCCTATCCTTGTCAGTGGAGTTATCAAATGATGAAAGACCACCAGAATCTAGAAGACTTGCTGGTATTATCCTTAAGAATTCACTGGACGCAAAGGATTCTGCAAAGAAGGAGCTGCTGATTCAGCAATGGGTCAGCTTGGATCCGTCAATCAAATTGCAGATTAAGGAGTCATTGCTGATAACACTAGGATCTTCGGTGGGTGATGCACGGCAGACATCATCACAAGTCATTGCAAAGATTGCATCCATTGAGATACCCCGTCGGGAATGGCAAGACCTCATTGCCAAATTATTGAGCAACATGACACAGCCTGGGGCCTCTGCGCCACTAAAGCAAGCAACTCTAGAAGCATTGGGGTATGTGTGTGAGGAGATTCCTCCTGAGCACTTGGAGCAGGATCAAGTGAACGCTGTTCTGACTGCTGTGGTTCAGGGGATGAACCAGACAGAGCTAAGCTCTGAAGTCCGTCTTGCAGCAGTTAAAGCTCTGTATAATGCTCTTGACTTTGCTGAGAGCAACTTTGCAAATGAGATGGAGAGGACCTTTATAATGAAGGTAATATGTGATACTGCTGTATCTAAGGAAGTGGAGATCAGACAGGCAGCCTTTGAATGCCTTGTGGCAATTGCATCCACATATTATGTGCACTTAGATCCTTATATGCAAACCATATTCAACCTGACAGCTAATGCTGTCAAAGGAGATGAGGAACCAGTTGCACTGCAGGCTGTTGAGTTCTGGAGTACTATTTGTGAGGAAGAGATTGAACTCCAAGAGGAATATGAGGGATCTGATGATGCTAACTCAACTGTAAATTATCGCTTCATTGAGAAGGCCCTCCCTTCACTTGTTCCAATGCTGCTAGAAACTCTGTTGAAGCAAGAGGAAGATCAAGAGCAAGATGATAATGCTTGGAACATTTCCATGAGTGGCGGAACATGCCTTGGACTCATTGCTAGAACTGTCGGTGATGCAATTGTCCCTCTTGTGATGCCATTTGTGGAAGCTAACATCACAAAGCCAGACTGGCGTTGTCGTGAGGCAGCCACTTTTGCATTTGGTTCTATCCTTGATGGCCCATCCCTTGAGAAACTTGCTCCCTTGGTACAGGCCGGACTTGATTTCTTGCTCAATACAATGAATGATCCAAACAGCCAGGTAAAAGACACCACTGCATGGACTCTTGGACGGGTATTTGAGCTTTTGCATTCTCCATGCAGTACTAATCCAATCATATCAAATGCAAACCTTCCTCGTATCATGGCTGTGTTGCTAGAGAGTAGCAAAGATGTTCCAAATGTGGCTGAGAAAGTCTGTGGAGCCATATATTTTCTTGCCCAAGGTTATGAAGATGCAGAGCCGGCCTCATCTTTGCTTACACCTTATCTTCCTAATGTTATTGCTGCACTCCTTACTGCTGCGGATCGTGGTGATATGACCCATGTGAGGCTTCGTGCATCTGCTTATGAAGCGCTGAATGAGATTGTAAGAGTCAGTAACATACCTGAAACTTCAAGCATTATAGGCCAGCTATTGCAGGAGATCATGAGAAGATTGAACCTGACATTTGATCACCAAATATTTTCATCAGGCGACAAGGAGAAGCAAAGCGATCTGCAGGCTTTGCTGTGTGGTGTACTGCAGGTCATTATCCAGAAACTGAGCAGCTCAGATGCGAAGTCCATAATTGCACAGACTGCTGATCAGCTGATGCTTCTGTTTCTCCGCGTCTTTGCCTGCCACAGTGCTACTGTACATGAAGAAGCAATGCTTGCCATTGGTGCTCTTGCTTACGCCACAGGTCCAGATTTTGTGAAATACATGCCTGAGTTTTTCAAGTACCTTGAGGCAGGCTTGCAGAATTATGAAGAATACCAAGTATGCTCCATCTCTGTAGGGGTGGTGGGTGATATTTGCCGTGCCTTGGAAGATAAAATTTTGCCCTTCTGTGATGGGATCATGACTGTGCTTCTCAAGGATCTCTCAAACTCACAGCTCAACAGGTCTGTCAAGCCTCCGATTTTCTCATGCTTTGGAGACATTGCTCTTGCCATCGGTGAGAATTTTGAGAAATACCTGCCGTATGCTATGCCAATGCTTCAAGGGGCAGCTGAGCTTCTTGTTGTTTTGGATCAAAATGATGAGGATATGGTTGATTATGGTAACCAGCTCAGACGGGGAATATTTGAGGCATACTCTGGCATACTACAGGGCATAAAGGGTGCAAAAGCTCAGCTGATGATACCTTATGCAGGCCATCTATTGCAGTTCACTGAAGCTGTCTACAAAGATCGGAGCAGGTTGATGTCATTTCTATTGCCTTTCTTCTTTTGTTACATTACATGGGTGATTGGTTCTCTTCCTAAACATTATATATATGCATGTGTTTACTTCCAGGGATGAGAGCGTGACAAAAGCTGCAGTTGCTGTCCTGGGGGATCTTGCGGACACACTTGGGCCAATCTCGAAGGATCTGTTCAAGAGCCACCTCTTCCATGTTGAGTTCTTGAGGGAGTGCCTCGATCTGGATGATGAAGTCAGGGAGACGGCGTCATGGACCCAGGGGATGATAAACCAAGCGATAGTTTCCTAGACGAGAAATTATCTTGCGTCGTCTGTTATGTTGGATGTTTGGTTTTGTTGCTGCGCCATACCCCGTTTGGCTCAGATGAACAGAAGGGTACCAAAGTATAGTGTCAGTCAGTCGTAGGAACATTGTCGTAGATGTCTTGTGTGGTGGTTTATTATTTTCAGTCTGTCAAGTCGTTATGCGTCACATTCGACGGCAGTGGGGTTTATGGTCATTGGACGTCTTGAACAGCTAAACTTATTATTGTATTCTACTCGTTTGTGTTGCCTACTTGCATCCATGCTATGTTGCTGCTTGGTGGTACATTGTTCTTATCGATCGTCTCCGCTGGTAAGTTATTCTTTATCTGTTCCAAGGAATTTGTCGCTCGAACGTTTTGCTGGAGAAAATGTCTCTTCTGCAGGGTGTCGTGCGAGTTGCAGTATGCAGCCGCTGCACTCAGGTGGTCTGGTTACAAGATCTGGAGAAACTGTACAAGGTGGTCTTTATTTCATCCAAATACACATACGCACTGCGATTCCAACTGTTCGCGTACGAACTCACTGTAGCAAACCTGTATGCTATGCTCCATCAGGGTGCAGCTCCAGTGCCATCTTCAGGTGGCCTCGGTGGAGATGATCTCCAGCTCCGCCCACCACAGGGGCGACACCTTGGGGGTGGCGGCGTCCGGCGGCATGGCCGTGATCTCCCTCAGCCGCCTCGCCACCTCTGCCATGGCGGGTCGCCGCCTCGCCTCCCGGTCGGTGCAGGACCGAATCACACCGTCCAGCCTGTTGACGGTCTCGGCATGGAGGGGCGCGTTCCAGCTCAGGTCAGGGTCCATCACGTCCCTCAGCTGCCTCTCCCCACGGAGGAAGCTCGCCGCCCAGCCCTCCAGCAGGCCGCCGGCCGACGCCGTGAACCTGCCGGACATGATCTCCAGCAGCACCATGCCGTAGCTGTACACGACGCTCTCCCTGTCGGACAGCGCCAGGAGGGACTGCAGGCTCGCCATCTCCGCCCTTGTCGACGAGGCGTCATCGGAGCAGAAGAAGACGTCTGCGATCTTGGCCGCGAAATCGTCGGTCAGGTACACGGTGGACGTGTCGAGCGTCTTCAGGATCTCCGGCGGGCTCAGCTGGTGCATGTGCTCCAGGCAGTAGGCGATCCCCACCGCCACCCGCAGCCGGGTCGGCCAGTCCAGGTGACCGTCTTCCCTCACTGCACAGCAAGCAACAACACCGTTAGTCAATCTTCTGCAGCTCATGAAAATCATCGTCTCTTATGGATGGAACTGGATTAGTTTTACCATGGAGATGGTCGAAGAGAGTGCCGTTGGGAGCATACTCGAACACCATCATCCTTGTGAATGGCTGCTCTTCCTGGCAGTAGCCCAGCAGGTTCACAAAGTTCTTGTGGTTAACTCTGGACAGGCTTGTTATCTGAAACCGCACATTGTCCATTATTAGTAAGTTTATTATTTTCAGGGTAATAAGCAGTATCTAATTTGTTCAGTTTCATCCTAGCTTTGCAGCCACCTTTTTCCTGAACTGTGTTTCGCAGTGCTTGGACCACTCCTTGCCGGACTTCTTCGTCGTCGATATGACGGCGATCTCGACGCCGCTCGACAGCGTCCCCTTGTACATCATGTAATCCGACAGGCAGCCGATGACGTTGCTGAAATCTTCGCAGGCCGCCTGGAGCTCCGACCTCTTGAGCGCCGGCACGCCTGCAGCCAACCCCCAATCACCTCCAAGAAAAGAAGGGAGCCACGTAGCAGTACAGATGGAAACTTGGCACAGTTTTCAGGGGGCGAGCTTAACCTGTCACGAACGCTTTCTGCAGCTGCCCGCTGAGGCCGGTGGCCCACGGCCTGACGGTGACCACCTTATTGGACCGGTAGCACAGGACGAACAGTGCCGCTGAAATGGCCACAAGGAGGGAAGCTCCTGCTCCGGCGATGACATAGATACGCCGCCTGGTAGGAGCATGCCCCGCCGCCTCAGTCGACGTTTCTCCGACCGCCGCAGCGCCGTGGGCCACCGTCGCTGGCGTCGGTGGCACCGTGATGCTGTGCGCAGGCTTCTCGACATCCCGAGGCGGCACCGCCAGAGGCTTGGCGACTTCCGGCGACGGTGCGGGGGCGCTTGACGGGGATCCAGCACCCTGCAACGGCGGAGAACTCGTCGTCGGCGTCGGTGCCGGTGCCCATGGCCAGGGTGGCCACTGCGGGAACGTTGTGGACTGCTTGGACCTGTACCTGGTTGGTTGTGGCAGAGCTTCTCGGATGTGTACCTCTTGGACTACCCGCCTGCCAATGATTGGAGTCGGCAGATGGGGGTGAGCAGAAGCGGTGAAGAACAATTGGACAAGGGACATGCACCAACCGGGGTTGCTCGGTGGTTCAGCTGTCCATCTCTGACAGCCGACACGCCATTCCCAAATCTTATTGGTGTTTATCCATGCAATGCAATCTAAGAAGATGGGCGCCAAGAATGTTTTTGCAGTATTTTAATTGTTTTTTTTAATCGTTTTCCTTGCGAATTTAAAATGAAGAGTGGAATGTTGCGATGAGGAGACATGCAGATGATGCAGATGAACAAGGTTCTAAGCTACTCTGCCTAGGCGAAGAAATATTTCATGCTACTACGATAATGGCTTTCACGAGATTTTACACTCTATTCTCTCCCAGTGACACTGAAATCCAGAGCGTTCCTGCACCGAACATGAGAGGCATCGTGAGAGAGGTCTCACCGGTCTGCGGGGCGTGCATCTTCCTCCCGGTTGTTCACCCATCCTACAGTGAGAGGGTTCGTATTACCATCACTATATATCTCAACTTTAAAGAGACAAAAACAAGCAAGTGGCGAAAAATTAACCAAAAGAAGGGAAGAAGTTTGCTCTTATAACACAGACACACACACAGGAATCAAATAGCAGCAATAGTTCTTCAGCAGCAGCAGAGGCAGGACGTACCTCGCTGAGCATCGGAGCTGCAGGTGCCAAGACTGAAACTGAGGCAAGCGAGCAGCAGCGCAGCCGCCGCGCAGCTCGGCCTCCCCATGGACCGACACGGATGGAACTCCGGGATGGGGAGAGAGGCCTGGGCTAGTCAAGCCCGCGCGTGCACAGTATGGTGGAGCGGTGGCGCGAGGGAGGGGAGAGGAGGAAGAAGGCTCGGGGTCAAGAGGCAGATAACCGAGCAAGGAGCAAGGAGCAGGGAGGATATTGGGCGCGCGGCCACCTGGAAGGAGAGGAGGGAGGGGGGTGGCGACGATGGCTTTGTTGTTTTGCTGGGGGCGCGACCACCGAATGCCACGCCGCCCACGGCACGCCCCGATGAAATCCTGCTTGCTTGGCTCTGTTCGGATTAGAGCGGTACGACGCGCGTACGTGCCCACTCTCGGTCTCGGAGTCCAGTCTACCGACTGCCGCATTGGACGGCTCCAGGTGAAAACAAGGCTAGATGGCGTCGTCGTCCATCGCGGCGGGGTTGGCTGCGGATGCGCTAAGGGCATTTCTCACCCATCCTCTATACGGGTTAGAGCATCTATAGCCGGGAAAAGCAAATATGACCCCTTAAACGCTCGCGGACGCGTCCAGTCAATGACCGAAGTGGCCATTTTAAATCCTTATTTATCCGTCAGCGCAACTACACTTGATACGGACATGGGTGATGCTAGTGATGTCAAGAAATCAATAAGACGAAATATTTACGCTCCTAATTATTTTCAGTTGAGTGAAGATAATGAGGCAGACAAAGCTTTGGACAGTATTTGTACGCAAGATGATGCTTTACAAAATATGTGGCGTCCTGATCAAGAGAGGATTAAAGCAGAGTCAATAGTTGGTGTTGTGCCAAAATATGAAATACTAGTAGATGCTACAGTATTAGCAAAGGAAGAGAGGAAGTCCCAGGCATGTACGTTTGATCAAGGTGAGCAGGAATTTGGCTGTTTCTTTGGGTTGTCACGTCCAGAACTTGGACCGGCTATGTATGTACAAGAGATATTTTTTAATGAGACTAATCAAAGAATCCTAATTAGCTACTATTTCTCACGATCAAGACCGCCGGAGCAAGATGCGTACGTCAACAGGTTTCAATGGTGGAAATTACTTTGCGTGAGAGATATCAGATGGGGGCCACCAAATAAATTGTGTTTAGTTATTTTGGTATTTAATCTGTACTGGTTACCTGCTAAAATAAAGCACGTGATCATATTTCTTTTCTTAGTTGTTAGGTCGACAGTTAGAGACGTAGAGAAGATTTTACACGGTCAAACTTCTCAGGCAAGTTAGCTATACTAGTATATATAGTCCTTGAGCGCTCTTGTAAAAGGAGGTTATATTTTATGAAATAGACAGATATGTTTTCGAGGGTAGATGCCCGTATCAAGTTTTTGAGGTAGCTTTAGAAAACCTCTTTGTTGCGATTTCTGCGAGGAAATTGTTTTGCGCGTGAGGTGCCGTCGTTCGGATTGTTTCTCTCGTGCTGAGCCGCAAGGTTCAAACCCTCTAATTCGTGTACATTGCGTGCGCGGGCGAGAGGCTATTGCTGCTAGAGGTGGAGTACCGTGAAAGATCGGGCCGCAACAACAGGTCGGATCTCACCAAGAGGTTCGGTCCATATCAAGTGGTATTCAGAGCAAAGGTTGTTCACGGTACAATTTTCTTCTTCGAGTCACTATTGAAACTTTTTTATCATGAGGAAAGATTGTAGCTCACAAATGATGATGTCGATGGAGAAGGATCCATTGCGTGCCTTGCCTTGGTACCAATGCTTCACGCGTGTGCTCGTCGAGACGGCGAGTTGTGCAACGTTGATAAATTGCTATTCCAGTATGAATTTGGTGAGTCAGACTATGGTTGATGCTTTGAACCTGCCTTTGGCAGAACATCCAGAACCATATGAGCTTTGGTGGAAGGATCAGTTTGTCAAGATTGTGCATCGCGTCGAGGTACAGTTCAGTTTATGTGGATATGGTGATCTAGTCATGTGTGATGTGCTTCCTATGCACATGCATACATGTTCGGTAATGCTAGGAAAACCATGGACGGATAAAAGACAATTGACATATCATTCTGTTGGAGAATTTTCTTTTGTACGTGGGAAAAAATACATACCACTTGATTCATACACATCGGAGAACTATATGGCTGATCGGAAGAAGAGGGATATTGCTCAAACTGCATCAAAAGTAAAGAAGAAGGTTGAAGCTCCTGAAAATTTTCTGGTCATCGCTCCATCTGCTATTGGTGAAGAGATTGACTTGAAACCGAGGACGGTTTCGTTTCAGGGAGGAGAGGATGATACGGACATGGGTGATGCTAGTGATGTCAAGAAATCAATAAGACGAAATATTTACGCTCCTAATTATTTTGAGTTGAGTGAAGATAATGAGGCAGACAAAGCTTTGGACAGTATTTGTACGCAAGATGATGCTTTACAAAATATGTGGCGTCCTGATCAAGAGAGGATTAAAGCAGAGTCAATAGTTGGTGTTGTGCCAAAATATGAAATACTAGTAGATGCTACAGTATTAGCAAAGGAAGAGAGGAAGTCCCAGGCATGTACGTTTGATCAAGGTGAGCAGGAATTTGGCTGTTTCTTTGAGTTGTCACGTCCAGAACTTGGACCGGCTATGCATGTACAAGAGATATTTTTTAATGAGACTAATCAAAGAATCCTAATTAGCTACTATTTCTCACAATCAAGACCGCCGGAGCAAGATGCGTACGTCAACAGGTTACAATGGTGGAAATTACTTTGCGTGAGAGATATCAGATGGGGGCCACCAAATAAATTGTGTTTAGTTATTTTGGTATTTAATCTGTACTGGTTACCTGCTAAAATAAAGCACGTGATCATATTTCTTTTCTTAGTTGTTAGGTCGACAGTTAGAGACGTAGAGAAGATTTTACACGGTCAAACTTCTCAGGCAAGTTAGCTATACTAGTATATATAGTCCTTGAGCGCTCTTGTAAAAGGAGGTTATATTTTATGAAATAGACAGATATGTTTTCGAGGGTAGATGCCCGTATCAAGTTTTTGAGGTAGCTTTAGAAAACCTCTTTGTTGTGATTTCTGCGAGGAAATTGTTTTGCGCGTGAGGTGCCGTCGTTCGGATTGTTTCTCTCGTGCTGAGCCGCAAGGTTCAAACCCTCTAATTCGTGTACATTACGTGCGCGGGCGAGAGGCTATTGCTGCTAGAGGTGGAGTACCGTGAAAGATCGGGCCGCAACAACAGGTCGGATCTCACCAAGAGGTTCGGTCCATATCAACACTCCTCATTTTTCTTCTCATATGTCTGGTCATTTGTACATGATGAAGAGAGAAAAATAAAAGAATGAATAAAGAAAGAGAAAATATGGTCCAGGGTGGGGCTGCATCCTACGTGTCGGAAAGTCCGGGCGTGCCCGCGAGCCCTCATATCCTCCCCATATTTGAGATTGTTATGAGGGTTTGCGAACAACTCAGACATATATGGATGATACGAAGGGTCCTGTTGGGTCACATTTTTCATTCTCTTTCCTGTCCGGTCACCAATCGAGCACGTTCACAGGTGTCTGGGGGATGGTTTGAGGAGTCCAGTTGTGGATGCTCTTAGAGCATTAAAAAGTTGGTTTAATTTTTTAACGCGTACCTTACCGATACCCTAAAACGCCTAGTTGAGGAATTATTACCCTCCGGTGCCACTCCCTCTCCTAAATATACTCGGCCGCTGCGGCTCGAAGTAAAAGTTGAACCTCTCCCTCGTCTCGCCTCCGCCACTGCCTCTACGTCGGTGCACCTCATGTG
Organism: Triticum aestivum; assembly: GCF_018294505.1. NCBI lineage: Eukaryota > Viridiplantae > Streptophyta > Magnoliopsida > Poales > Poaceae > Triticum > Triticum aestivum. The sequence goes on along the minus strand of NC_057795.1, from coordinate 429,085,507 downwards.
ACCGCCTGTCGGCCCCGCCGCTAACTCGTTACCTTCCTTGCCCCCCGCCGCCCTTCTGCCCGTCATCGAGCCCGTTCGTCCCCCTTCGCCTTCACCGAAATGAACGTGAAACAGTGCCGCCGTTGCCATAGCCGATTCGTCGGATTGATTTAAATCTTCTTCATTTTCTGTTGGCCGCCGCATCTGACCTTACTTGCACACCGCTGTAGGTCATTTGCACGCGTCACTGCCCGCTGGTTTGGTCTAAACGGCACTGCCGGCCGGTGCACCACCACCGCACCACAAGTGTTCGATGGTTTTCCTAGGTGAGTTTTTTTGTTCGTTTCTTTGAACTGATCCGTTTGAATTGTAGATGCAGAGGTTGAGGGAGATAGTCTTCGAGGGCTCATCGTCATTCGAAGAGGAAGAAGGTGACGATGACTTTGAAACCATTTTAGGCATGACTTTCAATGATGATGTTCGGTGGCCTAGGAGAGAATCACGGTTTGACCGCGTACACATCAACCGTGATAGAGCGGAGGGTCATGCCAAGACCATGAGAGACCACTTTGATCCAAAGCCAACCTATCCGGATAAGTAATTTTGCCGGCGCTTTCAGATGCACACAAGTCTTTTTCTGACCATTGCAAAAACCGTTGAGAGGTATGATGGCTCATTCAAGCTCTGGAGAAATGCAAGTGGAGAGTTAAGTGTAAGCCCTCTGATGAAGTGCATTGCGGTTGTTCGAGTCTTGGCATATGGGTGTTTGGACGATGCCGTTGACGACTATTCCACATTTGTGAAGACACAATCTTGGAGGCCGTTCGAAGGTTTACTAAAGTTGTGCGATGTTTTTGGACCTGCGTACTTAAGAGCACCCAACGAGGAAGACACCCAGATGCTGATGATAGAGAGTGAAGCAAAAGGATGGTCAGGGATGTTTGGATCACTTGACTGTATGCACTGGACATGGAAGAATTGTCCTGCGGGGTGGAAGGGTCAGTACAAAGGCCATTGCAACGATCCAACGATCATTCTTGAGGCAGTTGCAATGAAGGATCTTTGGATATATCATTTATTCTTTGGTTTGCCGGACTCTCACAATGACTTGAATGTGCTGTCGAGATCATCACTGTTTCTAGGCTTATTACAGGAGATGCTCTTGCTTGCAACTACCCGGTCAATGGGCACAACTACTCGATGAGTTACTACCTTAGGGATGACATCTATCCACCATGGACCACATTAGTCAAAACAATTTCGTGTCGAAAAGGTAACAAAAATATTGACTTTGCCCAATGCCAAGAAGCTGCTACGAAAGATGTGGAGAGAGCCTTCGATGTGCTTCAGTAGCGCTTTGCAATTGTTCATGGCTCTGTCGAGTACTGGAGCTCCAAGGTTCTATGGCAGATCATGACTTGTTGCATCATATATCATAACATGATCATTGAAGACGAGAGGAATATACCTGAGAACTTTCAATACATCACCAACGAGACTCCGGTTGAGCCAGAGTATGATACAAACAAGATCCTGACATTCCTTGAAGAGTATTGCAAGATCGAGAACCAACAAATTCATGCTCAGCTCCAAGAAAATCTTGTTGAGCATCAATGTTAATGTCATAACGAGTCCTAATTGTTCTGTCACTTGTTTTGTGCTACACTTGGACCATTCTATGTGTTCAAATTGGAATAAGTCGGCACGTAAACTTTATATTCGATGTGTAAACTATATTCATCATTTGTTTGAACATTCATATTTTGTTTTGTTTCTATGTGTGCTATGCAAAGTTTAGAAAAAATAATCCTGCTGTATAAAAAGGATCGGTTAGGTCCGGTCAAATATTAGTGAAGTAAAAATACTTCATTAATTTTTAGAAAATCGGTTAAAGCTGCCCTAACATCAGCATTTGGCTCACCGATGTACTGGAATCATCCAAGCCGGTGCACACATTTGTTCTCATTTTGGGCATAAATTTCACACATCAACACAAAACACATGGCATATATTGAATCACAAACATCATTCCAACCAAGTTCGTGCCCAAAAGTCCATGCCCACAAGTTCAAATTCATGCCCACAACATAATTAAACCAAGTTCAACATGCAAACCAAGTTATGATGACACAAACGAAAGGCACAAGAATCAAGCCTCGTCCTCGTCCTCGTCTTCATCCTCATCTTCCTCCGATTCATCCGACTCCTCCGAAGACGATTCTTCCTCCTCTTCTTCATTGTTGCGCGCCGTATCCTGATCATGTGAAGCTCGGAAGGTGTTGCCAACATCTTCAACGGCATCTTCATGCGAAGGTGGCACACCGGCGCCCGGAGGTGCACCCATGCCCCCAATAAGAGACGCAAAACTCATGCCACGCATGCCACCCATGCCGTCCAAGCCGCCCGGAGGTGCTCCAAAGCCACCCATGCCTCCCATGGTCTCCATGGTAGCTCCAAAGCCACCCATGAAACTCATGCCGCCCATGGTAGCTCCAAAGCCACCCATGGCACCAAGGCCACCACCACCCAAGCCGCCAAGGCCACCGCCACCCGTGCCGCCAAGGCCACCTCCACCCATTGTGCGAATCTTGGCTCTTTTTTGAATCAAGACTTCTTCACGGGCAAGGTTGTCATACTCCTTTTGTGCATCATTGAACAAAGATGTGTCCAAGAAGAACAAGTGCTTCTCCCATTCCAACAACTTATCTCGCTCCTCCATGCCCACCTTCCTCTCCTCCAATGACACTTTCCTTTCCTCGGCGGCCATCCTCTCCTCCTCGGTCGCCAACCTCCTCTCCTCGGTCGCGACATTTTGGTTCCTTGCCATTTTACTCACCTCGTTGGCTTCTCTTCTTGCGCTGACAATTGCTTCCATAGCATTTTTGATCTTATCATCTCCTTTCCTCTTCTTCTTTTCTTTTGCGTCTTTCTTCGTGCCATCCGGTCGTTTTGGCTTCGAGTATGGAACCGAGTTTGGGGTGGGGCTTCTCTTGCCATCTTCACTTGATGCATCCTCCTCCTCATCATCTTCCAAATCAATTGTTCGCTTGCGTTTTTTGCTCAAATCTAAATCATCAATATCCTCACGCTTCTTCCATTTCTCATCATCCTTCAATACTTCATAGCAATGAGGCAAGGTAAATGGCCTTCCTTTCTTGATCTTCCCCTTCTTGGTCCTCTTCTGCTCTCCTTTGAACAAGTTTTGTGCAATATTTAACTACATGAAAACAAAACAAGTTAGCACAAGAAACACCAACATCAAGGATGATGTGAACACGAGGAATGATGAAATGACACTTACCCTATCACCATCATTGGTGCCACTTGGGTTCAACTTGTCAACCGCTTTTTGTGCGGCCGCCCATTGTTGACAATCCCTATTGATGGTCGACCACCGGGAGCGAAGTGATCGTGCGGAGCGGTCAATTCCACTCATGTTGTGAAGATCAAAGTGTTCTTTCATCCGGAGCCAATAAGCATCTCTACTTTGATCACCTCCAACGGATGGATCCCTCGACACGTCCAACCAAGTTTTGCATAGCACACGTCTTTGTCATTGGTGTAGTTGCCTCCTCTTCCTTTCGGTGCGTCGACAATGCCCTCACCATCCTCGTCCACCTCGAACTCATGGTCTTCAAAACGCATATTATTGGTTTGAGACCAATGCGAATTGTTTGAGCCAACACCCTTAGTTGACATGTATGCATCATCGTTCACACTACAAAGTATATAGAACAATGCAATAAGCTATCTATATGTATGCATTCAAAAAATAAAGAAGAAAAAAAAGGTTCAGGATTTTTTTTTTACTTTTGGGGCATATCGTCGAACACATGGTGCGCGTCGGCCGCCGGCTCAACAAGTGAGCTCGCCAGCGCTTCGGTAGCCGCCGCGCTCGTCTCAAGCCCTGCAAGCTTCTTCCTCGGCGCCTTCGAGGTGCCGGAGCCGTCCGCCGTCTTGTTCTTCTTCGCGGACATCTTGTCCTTCTTAGGCCGCACCACATTTGGGAGCTTCGAGGGGGGTGCACGTGGCTTCATCACAGCGGGCGCCGACGCGACGCCACCAGCCGCCGAGGTCATCCGTTGCGGCATGAAGAGGCCGCGCGCGAGGCCGATGCTCGGAGGAGCTCCGGCGGAGGCGTGGCCAACGCTCCCAGTGCTAGGGTTTGCGGCGGCGGCGGCGCTGGAGGGTTCGCGGCTGTAGGATGGGGTGAGGGGGGTGCCGGCGCGTGTGTCCATCGGGTCAGCTCGCCGACGCCGGCGCGTGCGGGGCGAAGGTGGCGCGGGGGAGAGAGTGTGGCGCGAGCGCTCGTGTGTGCCGCGCACAGAAGCGGACACCCCAAATACGTAGCGCGCGATAGCGTTTTGGACCGCGCGCCCAACTCTATATGCCGCGAGCGCGCGGTTATTGCGCGCCCGCTGAAGCCACACTAGCGATTGCGCGCGCGCTAAAATGGGTAAATTTGCGGCACGACGCTTGTTTAGCGTGCCTGTTGGAGATGCTCTAACAAATCCTCAAGGAAATTTTGGCACAATCTTTTGCTGTCCGCGAGCATGTCCGAACTTATCCATGGGCATATGATGGCCGAAATTCGGCAGTTTCCTTCTAAGATGCACTAACCGCACTTAACTCTCAGTGAACTCATTTGGCTAATGAGTTAAAGCTTCAACTTGAGTCGACACATGCGTTAGGAGTCGAGCAAAGAATATATCACGGGAAGCGTTTTCTTCCCTTTCCTTCGTCGGCTAAGGCAAACTCGCTCTCTCCAGGCTTGTCTGGCGAGATGTGGATTCGCCTTTCCTCTGCATGTCGCTCTTGCGATTGGTGGCTGTGAGAGAAATTCCGGTGCCTCCGTTTCGGCTAGTAATTCAGGTTAGAGTTTTTTTAGACCTTGCAGATGCAGCTTAGGAGAATGCTAGTGCTTCTTCTTCGAGTTTGTCTTCAATGCTCCATTCTTCTTGAGTTCATCCGTTTGGACACAATCAACAAAGCTCTGAGTAGATTCCTATTGTTTCCTTAGGGTGAGGTTAGGTTTCTTTTAATTATGCGTGTGCGACGACGAGTTTTGGTGTCAGGTGCGTCAGATATATCCGACTCGGCTCCAGGCCGCTGGTCCTTAGGGACACATCCACGAAGACTTCCCGACAGTAATTGACAAGGTCAAGCTGGCTCCAGTAAAGAAGATGCGACGTTGACGTGTTGACGACTCATTATGGCGACCGTAGTGGATATTAGGTATTTCAGGGACATCAATGTAATATTTATTATGTTTGCTTGTTTGGAGTGTTTTGTACTTCAAACGAACTTTATAATAGATCTAGATTCTTTCTGTATTTTTTAACAAACACTTCCGATGTGATCTAAACGCTCTTATATTTCTTTACGGAGGAAATACTCATCTATCTCTTGACCTTGTGTGTTATTTTCGCCCCTAGTTGTATACCCATTAGATATATACATATATATATATATATATATATATATATATATATATATATATATATATATATATATATATATATAGACGTCCAGCCAGGTTCAGCCCGGCAAGAGCAGCCCGGTAGGTAGATGGTGCAAGTGCAACAGGGCGAGAAGCAGCTAGAGTGTGGGTCACGCGTTTCACACCTAAAAGCAAAGCTCTCAGCAGCCGCTGCGACGTACGTCAAAAGAGAAAGAGGAAACAGAAGGCCGTTGACTCTCTCCCGACCGCGCCGCTCACCCCCCCCCCCCCCTCGATCCTCACCGGCGCGCAGTCGCGCAGTAGTAATCAGGTAAGATCATGGACAATTTTTTCAAAAAGATACTCGATCCCTGGACTAGTATTTTCAATGACCTCCCATCTCTCGTTAGCATTGACGTACGGTTTGCTCTGTTTGAATTCTGATGAACCATCCCCTAGCTATCACTATTAGGCCACCTAATTAAAACGCTCTCGCAATCGATCAATCACCTGCTAAAAGGACATGTACCATTTGGGAGTGCAGTTGGGTCGTCGATGAAACAGTCTAGAGATCACGTAAAATGGTGTAACATGCGTACATCTCTTTCATGCCATGCTACGTACTCCCTCTGTACCAAAATACCTGTAGATTCCCTCAGCTACAGGTATTTCAGTACAGATGTAGTAGTACAGAGTATGTTTTTATGCAAGATTAACATCTGCTGCCTCTGCCAAACGTACCCAAAATTTGCTGTGCTGCTCATCCAAACGTACCCACGGTCTGACTGACAGCCATATATCTGTTCGCTCGTGCGGCATCTCTCTCGTCGAGTCAGTACGGTACATGTGTCGTCCGATGGCTCCCTCGAGCGAGCGGGAAGAGTACAAGCCTCCGTCGGGTGACTGGTCTCCCTCGAGCCTCGACCATGCAGCTAGCTAGCTGGGTGGTCGCGCGTCGATTTAGATCGCCCGCCCGCCCGTCACATGCATATGCATGTAGCCATACGGACCGAGACATACACGTCGCCTTCTCCTTTTTCCCTCTCCTCCGTACACAAACGGTTAGCATTCGTTAACTCCATGTTAATTAGTAGTGGTAGATGATTGGAGTGGATACGTACTTGTTGACTTAGCTTTCAGCTAAGACCTCCGTAGATAAGGGTACCTAGCCTGCAGGTATTTAATTAGCACGCAGTAGGTATAACCGTAAACGACGGTTGGTTGTATACCTAGCCAAACCTTGGGCCGGGCTGGGCTTCGGGCCGGGCCTAGTCAAGCCCGAGGCAAAAAACCTAGGCCCGGGCCTAGTTTTTGGGCCCAAGCCCGGCCCGAACGTGTAAAGCCCGCCGGGCCTCGGGCCCCTTCAGAAAAGCAAACGACGGGCCCGGGCCCGGCCATCAGGCTCAAAATCTAGGCTCAAGCCCGGCCCGGGAGCAGTGCTGGGCTGGGCCGGGTCTGCCGGGCCGGGCTGCCCATTGCCAAGACTAGTTGATTGTCTATAGCCATGCAGATGCAGTCTCAAAGTATATAAAATCGATCGCCATGTATAGTATGTAAGTATCAGCGAAAGCCTTCGATCGATTGGCTGACCGGCCTGTTAAGAAATAAAAAATGTGATCAATTGTATGGTGTAGACGGGAAAGTTTGCAATACAATAGATGTTGTATTGATGGGGTGCTGGTGCATGTATATATAATTACATGGGAAGACCTCTACATCAACTATACAAGACTAGGGCCCAGTTCTTTTGGGCGATTCTCCCAGAATCGCCCCCCTCCCCAGCTTCTCCCAGAATCGTCACTTCATATTTTCTTTACAATCCTATCTAGTTAAGATCTAATTAGCTAGGATTGTAAAAAAATATGAAGTGATGATTCTGGGAGAAGCTGGGGAGAGGGGTGATTCTGGGAGAATCACCCAAAAGAACTGGCCCTAGGAGGTGGGCCACAACTCCAATATACATGCAACACAAAATACAACTCAACACCTCCCCTCCCCCATAGTCGAAGCGTCGCCAGAGACACAGAGACTGGACCGAAACTCCTCAAAGACGGGAGTAGGCAATCCCTTAGTCATCACATCAGCAAGCTGTTGCGACGTCGGCACGTGAAGAACCCGAACACGGCCAAGGGAAACCTGCTCGCGCACGAAGTGAATATCAAGCTCAATATGCTTCGTTCGTCGATGGTGCACCGGGTTGGCGGAAAGGTAGACCGCGCTGAAGTTATCGCAGTAGACAAGAGTGGCCTTATGAACATCACAAATCAACTCCTGGAGCAGCTGACGGAGCCAAGAGCATCGGCCACGACATTAGCGACGGCGCGATACTCTGCCTTGGCGCTAGAGCGGGAGACCCTGAGTTGCCGCTTCGATGACCAAGAGATCAACGAGGGCCCTAGGTAGACGCAGTAGCCTGAAGTGGAGCGTCGAGTGACGGGGCAGCCAACCCAGTCGACATCCGAGTAGGCCACAAGGTCGGTGGAGGCGGAGGCCGTTAGGGTGAGTCCCAAAGACATGGTGCTGCGTATATAACGGAGAATACGCTTCACCAAGGTCCAGTGGGAGTCACGCAGAGCATGCATGTGGAGGCACACCTGTTAAGCAGTGTGCTGCAGGTCGGATTGAGTCAGCATCAGGTACTGTAAAGCACCAAGAATGGAGCGATAAAACGCTCCATCGGACGCGAGAGACCCCTCCAGAGCAGAGACCTTCACCTTCGTGTTGACGGGGGTGGGCGCCAACTTGCAGTTAAGCATACCGGGACGCTCCAGGAGCTCGTGGGCGTACTTCTGCTGATGCAGAAAGAAGCCGTCAGTCCGGCGGATCACCTCGATGCAAAGGAAGTAGTGCAGGGTCCCCAAGTCCTTGAGGGAGAACTCATCACGAAGACGAGCAGTCAGCCGCTGAAGGAGATCAGGGGCGGACGCCGTGAGGATGATGTCGTCGACGTAGAGCAGCATATATGCAGTGTCAGCTCCCTGAAGATACACAAAGAGTGAGGCACCAGAGCGAGTGGACCGAAATTCCAGAGACTGCAGGAAGGCTGCGATACGCTGTTACCAAGCCCGAGGCGCCTGCTTCAACCCATAAAGAGAACAGGAGAGCAAGCACACAAAGTCTGGGTGCTCGGCATCGATGAAGCCAGTGGGCTTCTCACAGTACATCTGCTCGGCAAGATGGCCGTGCAAGAAGGCGTTGGAGACATCCAACTGGTGCACATGCTAGGCGCGCGAGACCGCCAACTGGAGCACGACGCGAATCGTGCCCGGTTTAACAACCGGGGTGAAGGTGTCGGTGAAGTCCACGCCCGCGCGTTGCCAAAATCCACGAACCACCCACCGAGCCTTGTAGCGCTCAAGAGAAACGTCCGGGAAAGTCTTGTGGCGAAACACCCAGTTGCCAGTGATGATATTAGCACGAGGGGGTCGCTGAACAAGCTGCCATGTGCGGTTGCGCTGTAGGGCGTCGAACTCCTCCTGCGTCGTAGCTAGCCAATGGGGATCCCGAAGGGCAGCACGAGCAGAGGTGGGGATGGGTGATGGCGTCGATGTCGAGGCGGCGCACACATACTCGTTGGAGGAGTAGCGCGTGCTCGGTCGAAGCACTCCTGCTCAGGCACGGGTAGTCATGCCAAGAGGTGGGGCAGCAGGGCCGGCAATAGCGGCGGGGCCACCCGCAGTGGCGACAGGGGCCGCGGCCACGACAGGGGCACCGACGGCGGCGGGGGCACCCACGGCGGCGATAGGGGCCGCGGCGCCAGTGACGGGGTTCGCGGGGGTCGTGGCGGCAACGGTGCTAGGTGAGCCGATGGTCGAGGGGGTGATGGGTGAGGAGGATTTCGAGCCCGTCGCCGGGGTGGCGAGCATAGTACCCACCGCTCAACCTCGTAGGAGGGAGACGGGGATCCAAGGGCCCAGTTAGACTCGACCTCTGGGAAGGGAGTCGAAAAACCGGGTGGTGGTGGCAGAAGGCGCCGTGCCGGGGGGACCTCCCGAGGCCACCGCCGTGCATCGCTCTAGGAAGGAGGGCGTGGGGGCCGACACCGAAGGGGCTGAAGCTGGAGGAACCTAAAAAAAGAGAACACCGTCTCGACAAAATACACGTGCCTCGAGGTGTACCAACGATGAGTGATAGGATCATAGCACCGGTAGCCTTTGGTGTTAGGAGGGTAGCCAAGGAAGACACATGGGATGGAACCTGGTGCGAGTTTGTGTGGCATAGTGGACGAGGTGCTAGGATAACAGAGACACCCAAAGATGCGGAGACCGTCATAGGATGGTGGTGTACTGAAGAGAAGGTGGTGAGGAGCGTAGTTCCATCAAGGACGACACAGACAAATGTTAACTAAGAGGGAGGGGGTGGTGAGAGCGTTGGGCCAAAACTGAGTGGGCACGTTAGAGTGAAAGAGTAACGTGCGAACGCAGTCATTAAGAGTGCACAGAATGTGCTCGGCGCGGCCGTTCTACTATGAAGTGTAAGGGCAAGTCAGACGAAAGGTGGTACCGTGAGAGGCGAGAAGTGTGCGGAGAGCGACGTTGTCGAACTCTTTTCTGTTATCAGTCTGGAGTGCAAGTATGGGGCGACTGAACTGAGTGGTGACCTGATACGTGTCCAACGTATCTATAATTTTTGATTGTTCCATCCTATTATATTATCTGTTTTGGATGTTTTATATGCATTAATATGCTATTTTACATTATTTTTGGGACTAACCTATTAACCTAGAGACCAGTGCCAGTTTATGTTTTTTGCCTGTTTTAGAGTTTCGCAGAAAAGGAATACCAAATGGAGTCCAAACGGAATAAAACTTTCGCGATGATCTTTCTTGGACCAGAAGCAAACGAGGAGACTTGGAGGTGAAGTCGGAGAAGCAACAAGGCGGCCACGAGGGTGGAGGGCGCGCCCAGGGGGGTAGGGCGCGCCCCTACCTCGTGGGCCCCTCGGAGGTCTCCTGACCTAATTATTTCGGCCATATATACTCTTATACCCCAAAACCATCGGGGGGAGCCACGAAAACACTTTTCCACCACCGCAACCTTCTGTACCCATGAGATCCCATCTAGGGGCCTTTTCCGGTGTCTTGCCGTAGGGGGATTTGATCATGGAGGGCTTCTACATCAACACCATTGCCCTTTCGATGAAGCGTGAGTAGTTTACCACAGACCTACGGGTCCATAGCTAGTAGCTAGATGGCTTCTTCTCTCTCTTTGATTCTCAATACCATGTTCTCCTCAATGTTCTTGGAGATCTATTCAACGCAATACTCTTGTGCAGTGTGTTTGCGAGATCCGATGAATTGTGGATTTATGATCATATTATCTATAAATATTATTTGAATCTTCTCTGAATTCTTATATGCATGATTTGATATCTTTGCAAGTCTCTTCAAATTATCGGTTTAGTTTGGCCTACTAGATTGGTTTTTCTTGCAATGGGAGAAGTGCTTAGCTTTGGGTTCAATCTTGCGGTGTCCTTTCCTAGTGACAGTAGGGGCAGCAAGGCACATATTGTATTGTTGCCATCGAGGATAAAAAGATGGGTTTTTCATCATATTGCTTGAGTTAATTCCACTACATCATGTCATCTTACTTAAGGCATTACTCTGTTCTTTATGAACTTAATACTCTAGATGCAGGCAGGAGTCGATCGATGTGTGGAGTAATAGTAGTAGATGCAGAATCATTTTGGTCTACTTAACACAGGTGTGATGCCTATGTTCATGATCATTGCCTTAGATATCGTCATAACTTTGAGCTCTTCTATCAATTGCTCGACAGTAATTTGTCCACCCACTGTATTATTTGCTATCTTGAGAGAAGCCACTAGTGAAACCTATGGCCCCCGGGTCTCTTTTCCATCATAGAACTATTTTCCATCATATTAGTTTCCGATCTACTATTTTGCAATCTTTTACTTTCCGATCTATAAACCAAAAATATTTAATTTACAGTTTATCTATCTATATTAGATCTCACTTTTGCAAGTAACCGTGAAGGGATTGACAACCCCTTATAGTGTTGGGTGCAAGTTTGTTGATTGTTTGTGCAGGTATTCGGTAACTTGTGCCGTTGTGCATTGTCTCCTACTTGATTGATACCTTGGTTCTCAAAATGAGGAAAATACTTACTCTACTTTGCTGCATCACCCTTTCCTCTTCAAGGGAAAAACCAACGCAAGCTCAAGAAGTAGCAGGAAGAATTTCTGGCGCCATTGCCGGGGAGATCTACGCCAAGTCAAACCATACCAAGTACCCATCATAAACTCTCATCTCTTGCATTACATTATTCTCCATTCGCCTCTTGTTTTCTTCTCCCCCATCTCTAAAACGATTTTCAAAAAGATTTGCCTTTTCTTTGCCCCTCTTATGTTCGTATTCTTCGCTTGCTTTTTGTGTGCTCGTGTGTTGGATCGCTTGCTTTGTCACGATGGCTCAAGATAATACCAAATTGTGTGACTTTTCCAACACCAACAACAATTATTTTATTAGTACTCCGATTGCTCCACTACTAATGCAGAATCTTGTGAAATTAATGAAGCTTTGCTGAATCTTGTTATGAAAGATCAATTTTCTGGCCTTCCTAGTGAAGATGCCGCAACCCATCTAAACAATTTCGTTGATTTGTGTGATATGCAAAAGAAGAAAGATGTGGATAATGATATTGTTAAATTGAAGCTATTTCCGTTTTCGCTTAGAGATCATGCTAAAACTTAGTTTCCATCTTTGCCTAGAAATAGTATTGATTCGTGGAACAAGTGTAAAGATGCTTTCATCTCTAAGTATTTTCCTCCCGCTAAGAGCATCTCCCTTAGGAACGATATTATGAATTTTAAGCAACTTGATCACGAACGTGTTGCACAATCTTGGGAGAGGATGAAATTGATGATACAAAATTGCCCTACACATGGTTTGAATTTGTGGATGATTATACAAAATTTTTATGCCGGATTGAATTTTGCTTCTAGAAATCTTTTAGATTTGGCCATGAAGGCACATTTATGGAAATTACTTTAGGAGAGGCTACTAAACTCCTAGACAATATCATGGCTAATTATTCTCAATGGCACACCGAAAGATCCACTAGTAAAAAAGTGCATGCGATTGAAGAGATTAATGTTTTGAGTGGAATGATGGATGAACTTATGAAATTATTTGCTAATAAGAGTGCTTCTTTTGATCCTAATGATATGCCTTTGTCCACTTTGATTGAGAATAATAATGAATCTATGGATGTGAATTTTGTTGGTAGGGACAATTTTGGTAATAATGCGTATAGAGGTAATTTTAATCCTAGGCCGTTTCCTAGTAATTCCTCTAATAATTATTTCTACCCCTTCTATTAAGATTGAGATTAAAGATTATGAGTGCCATGCTTTGTGTGATTTGGGTGCTAGCGTTTACACGATTCCAAAAACTTTGTGCAATGTGTTAGGTTTCCGCAAATTTGATGATTGTTCTTTAAATTTGCATCTTGCGGATTCCACTATTAAGAAACCTATGGGAAGGATTAACGATGTTCTTATTGTTGCAAATAGGAATTATGTGCCCGTAGATTTCATCGTTCTTGATATAAATTGCAATCCTACATGTCCTATTATTCTTGGTAGACCTTTCCTTAGAAAAATTGGTGCAATTATTGACATGAATGAATGGAACATTAGATTCCAACTTCCGTTAAGGAAGGGCATGGAACACTTTCCTAGAAAAAAAATTAAATTGTCATATGAATCTATTATGAGAGCCACTTATGGGTTGCATACCAAAGGTGATAATACCTAGAAGCTATTATTTCCGATCAATCTATCCTAGAGTTCGTACTAAAATAACAGCAAGCTATTCTTTCCGATCGATATAATCAAGAGTTCGTACTAAAATAACACCATATGATAAATATCAACCAACTCTAATGTCACCTAGATACCCCAATGTCACCGCGAGTACCCGTGAGTTAACTATACAATATGTATCAAACAATTCTAGATTCATAATACTCAATCCGCACAAAGAACTACAAGAAGACCCCAAAGTTTCTATCGGAGAAAAGATAATAAAAACGTGCATCAACCCCTACGCATAGATCACCCCAAAGTCACCTCGGGAATCCGCAAGTTGAGTGCCATAACATATATCAAGTGAATCAAAATAATACCCTAGTGTCACCACATGTATTCATATGCAAGACATATATCATGTGTTCTCATATCTGAACATTCAATCCGACAAGACAAAACTTCAAAGGGTAAAGACTCAATTCATCACAACAAGTGTAGAGAGGGGAGAAAAATCATATGATACATCTACATTAACAAAGCCCATGATACATCAAGATCATGACATCTCAACATCGCATGCAAGAGAGAGCTAAACACATAGCTACTGGTACAAACCCTTAGCCCCGAGGGTGGACTACTCCCTCCTCATCGTGGTGGCCGCCGGGATGATCAAGATGGCCACCGGAGATGATTTCCCCCTCCGACAAGGTGCCGGAACGGGGTCCTAATTGGTTTTCAGTGGCTACAGTGGCTTGCGGCGGCGAAACTTCTGATCTAGGGTTATTTCTGATGGTTTCTCTATTTATAGGAATTTTTGGCGTCAGTCTCATGCCCAGATGGGCCTCGAGGTGAGCACGATACGTCGTGGCACGGGAAAGGGCCCAGGCGCGCCCCAGTGGGTTGTGCCCTCCTCGTGGCTCTTCTAGCCCTCCCATGAAGCTTCGGGGGTCTCTTTTGTTCCAAAAAAATCGTCAAAAAGTTTCAGCTCATTTGGAGAACTTTCATTTCTGCACAAAAAACAACACCATGGTAGTTCTGCTGAAAACAACGTCAGTCCGAGTTAGTTGCATGCAAATCATACCAAAACCATATAAAATTATTGTAAATATGGCATGAATACTTCATAAATTATAGATAGATTGGAGACATATCAGCATCCCCAAGCTTAATTCCTACTCGTCCTCGAGTAGGTAAATGATAAAACAAATAATTCATGAAGTGTGAATGCTAGCAAAGTGCATAAGTTTGATCAATAGTAATTTCAATCACTTTTCTAGCATCATAACAACAACCTTTTCTCATAAAATATCATCATGTTAAAGTAGCAACCAATTCACATGTTAAGGTTCAAACAATGAATTCTCTTGAAACTCAACAACCTATGTTCGCAGTCACCAAGCAATTGCAATTCAACTTATTCAATAGAGTGGAAGTAAGAGATCCACATATTCAATCATCATATAGTCTTCTATGATTGCTAACACTCACTGCATACACATGAGCAAAACGTTTCAACCAGACACATAGAAAGATAGGGGCTTATTGTTTTGCCTCCCAACGTATTCACCTCAAGGGTGATGTCAACAATAATAACTCATGCTACCCATATCCAACTGGATATATGTGCCTAGATCTTTCCTCACCACATGATGCTTGCCAAAAGAGAAAAATAAAAAGGAATAGAGAGAAAAACTTTGACTCTTTGCATAAAAGTAAATACTGAAAAGTAAAAGATACGCCCTTCACGGTGGGAAGCAGAGGTTGCCATGCGCTTATTTGTTTGTATACTCAACCCCTTAGTGCAAAAGAATGTCACGTTTTATTGCCCCTTGTGATAGCAACCTTTATTATGCAGTTTGTCACTTTTATTCTTCACCATCACAAGTTCATACAACGCTCAATTTTCTCTTACACTAAGTGATCTAACACTTTTATAAGCAATTTTTATTGCCTTATTGCACCGATGACAACTTACTTGAAGGATCTTGCTCAATCCATAGGTAGCTATGGTGGACTCTCAAAACAAGATTTGTGTTTAAGTGTTTTTGGATGCACAAGTAGTATCTCTACTTGGTGCAGAATTTTTGGCTAGCAAGGATAGGCGGCAAGAACCACATGTTGAAGGATCTATGACAATATAACTTCTATGTGAATATGAACAAACATAAATCATTACATTGTCTTCCTTGTCCAACGTCAACAATTTTGGCATATTATATTTTGATGGGGGCTCAAAATCACAAAAGATTTCCAAGATAGTGTATTATCACGTGAAAGTTCTCTTCCTTATATTAATCATTCAGGAATTGCTTGTATGACCAATATTGTGATTGTCAAGCTTCAAACGATTTCACTTTCTAAACCCAATGTGAAGCTACTACTAGGAATGATATGAACATACAATTTCAACTTCATGATATTCAATCCATTCAACAATTTACTCATAGGATCTAAGTGAAGCACAAGAGTAAATGACAAGCTACTCCTAAAAGATATAAGTGAAGATCAAGCGAGTAGTTATGTAAACGGTAGCTATTTGAGGACTCTATTTCATTTAAGACTTTCAGATCTAAATATTTTATTAAAACAT
Source organism: Triticum aestivum (assembly GCF_018294505.1). Lineage (NCBI taxonomy): Eukaryota > Viridiplantae > Streptophyta > Magnoliopsida > Poales > Poaceae > Triticum > Triticum aestivum. Next base: position 429,069,728 of record NC_057795.1, on the reverse strand, counting down.
CAAGCAAAAACAAAACAAAATTACATTCCAAGGATAGCACACATCATGTGAATAAGCAAAAACTTAGGCTCAACTAATACTAACCAATAATTGTTGAAGAAGAAAGGTGGGATGCCTACCGGGGCATCCCCAAGCTTAGATGCTTGAGCCTTCTTGAAATATTATCTTGGGGTGCCTTGGGCATCCCCAATCTTGAGCTTTGGTGTCTCCTTAATTCCTTTTGTATTACAGTTTCCCTAAATCTTAAAAACTTCATCCACACAAAACTCAACAAGAACTCGTGAGATAAGTTAGTATAAACCAATGCGAAAACCTTATCAATCTCTACTGTAGCAAATCACAAAAAATATTATTCAACATTGCATACTAAATGACTCTACATATTTAATACTCCTATCCTCAAATAGAATCATTAACCAAGCAAACATATGCAAACAATGCAAACATAACAACAATCTGCCAAAACAGTATAGTCTCTAAAGAATGCAAGAGTATAAATACTTCTTAAACTCCAAAGATTACTAAAATATACCAAACTTCAGAGAATTTTTCAGAGCTTATTGTGCAAAAAGTTTCAACATTTTATCACATTATGCCTTTTCTATGGAATTTTTGCAACGACGGTAAACTTTCTGTTTTCCAACAGCAACAAGTATACTTGCAAAATAAGCATGGCAAAGGCTATCCTTGCCACTTTTATTGAAATAAAAGATGCAAAACATTATTCTAAATAATTGAAAGCAAATCCTAACAAAATAAATTGACGCTCCAAGCAGAACACATATCATGTGACGAATGAATATATAGCTCCAAGTGAGGTTACCAATAATGTTGGAGACGAAAGAGGGGATGCCTTTCGAGGCATCCCCAAGCTTAGTTGCTTGGATCTTGTAACATCCCAAATTTCCAATTTGGAATGTTATACATAGGTCATCATTGCATATCATATTTTATTGCATTTTGGTTGATCCTAGAAATTCTAAGCAACTCAAGGACCCACGGAGAGAGTTGGGGATTTCATTTTTTTTTCATATTTGAGTTTTCTCAAATATTGAAAGAAGGATCAATTTGGTTTTAATCATTTTCTCTCCAAATATTTCCAATGTCAAAATAAAAGAGAGGGGATAAAATGACTTCTCGAAAATAAAAGAAATATTGGAGGAATTTTTTTAAAATCAAATAAGAATTCTATTTGGACTTTTATTGCTATTTTATTCGAATTAGGAAAAAAATACGTTTTTCAAAATTGCATTAGTAGCCCAAATAAATGTTCATTGTTTCCGCAATATTATTAGAGGACCGTGAAAATTTATTTCAGGATTTTTGGACTCTGTTTAGGATTTCTTTTGTTTGTTTTTCTGCGTCAGTTTTTTTTAAAACGCACCGACCTAGCGGGCCGTGCCCGAGCCGGACTCCGCCCCGGCCGGCCTTTAAAGCGCGAGGCCCGACAGCCCTAGCGCCGCCAGCCCCGCCCGAAACCCTAGCGCTGCCGCCCGAAACCCGCGCCGCCGCCGCCACTTCGCGTCGCCGCCCGACGGCGTCGCCTCCTAGTCGCGCCGCCGCCGCCGCCCACCCCCCGCCGGAGCCGCCGCCCCGCCCGCCAGAGTCGCCGCCGCCGCCACCGATCCCGCCGCCGCCACTCGCCGGAGGTAGTTGCCGCCGCCGCCGCCGTTTCGGTTTTTCTCAGAAAACCGTTCGTTTTTTTAGAAACCTAGATCTGTTTTTTTAGAATAAATCGGTTCATTTTTTTGGTTTAGTTAATTAACGGTCGTTCGTCCGTACGTTCGTTAACATTGTTTGTCGGTTAGTCGCAGACAGCGAACGTTCATTCGTTAGCCAGTTTGTCTCGTTTTATTTTCCAGGGTTTATCCGCGATTATTTTTGATCGCGATTTCTGCCCTGATCTTCGATCTAGTATATCTTCTCGCTCGTTTGTCCAAATTAGATGAAACAAGCGCCTAGATCTTTGTCTCGAAGCCCTCTTTCCGTTTAACCAACTTGAACAAGATTTTGGTACTGTAAAATTTGAGTTTAGACCAGATTAGTAAATGAATCTGGTTTCGTTCGTAGTATGAGTTTCGTTGCTCCGTTTGATTTGATTCTTTTTGCAAACCGGAGTTCTTCAGTTGAACTTTTTGGTTAGATCTTTTTATTTGAGTTTTACCTATGCTTATAGTTTGAGTGCTTATGTATGCTTTTGTTTGTTTGTGATAGAATTCCTGGAGTGCAAAGCGTGCTACTACGAGTCTCTAGCTTTTGCGGATCATCAGCAAGGGAAGTAACACTTTGATCATATCCCTTTATTACCCAGTTTTTTTTATGCATTAGTTCAATCCTCAAACATTGCATGGTTAGGATCTGAATAACATGTGGGTTTGGGAAGTAGATGATGAGGTAGAACCTATTGCCCTTTTTATTATTGAACCTTTGGGAATTACTTCTACGTTATGCTCAGGATTGCTATGCTATGCTCGTAGACGTGGATTCGATGAGTGTATCCATGACAGATGTGAGTATGGTTAATTAATGGTTAATTTAAGGTGGCTACTTAAATACACATCTGGGTGGATTGGTTGAGGTACCCTGGAGTACGCAGTGGTTGTCAGGGCACCTGGAGAATCCAGTGTTGTCCTAGGATATCCCGGAGTACCCATGTGATCATCCTACGGTTCGCCACCCAGGCTCAAAGGGATAATAAGATTATTCATGCTAGAAACTTCCGTGTGTAGCCACAAGCTATTATGGGCTCTAGCATAGTTGAGTGGGTTGCATGACCTCTTTCAGTGGCGGGCTAGCAGATGTAGGGGAAAGTAGGTGTAACTGTCCATCCAGAGTAAAGAGTTTGTGTTCTGAAAGACTATGTCTCGGTCATCCGTTTCTCAAACACCATGCAGTGTGAGAAATCTAACGGAGGAGATCGAGTTTTGTGGGAAAATGTGCGCAAACCTCTGCAGAGTGTACAAACTAATCATGGTTAGCTGTGTCCCCGGTTATGGACATCTTGAGTATCTGGTTCTTGGATTATCATGTTGATCTCATCACTCTAAATTAAATTTGTTAGGCAATTGATATTGCTTATTAATTGGGATTGAGTTCGAGGAACCTTCTCAATGTTTAACAACCACCATGATAGTTAAATAAAATTTATTCCTTTGATGTAGGAAAAAATTGGCTTTATGCAAAACTTTAACCATAGAGCTTTCCACCAGGCATATATGCATGTAGTGATAACATTTATTCTGTTCATTACTCTATGTGTTACATTGCCAGCATATTCCTTGTGCTGACCCATTTTGGGCTGCAACATATCATGTTGCAGACTTTTCAGACGACGAGTAAGGTGCCATAGGTCGTTGTCGTTCACTCAGCTATGCCATTGGAGTTGATGGACTCACTTTATCTTCCAAGCCTTCCGCTATTATCTTATTTAGATAGCCTTAAGCCATATTATTGTAATAAGTTCTCTACAAGATGGTATAAATCCTCAAGTACTGTGCGTGTCAACATTACCGATCCAGGGATGGCACTGATGCACAGAGACTGGACTGTTTGATGTCTGGTCGCTACAAGATGGTATCAGAGCACACGCTGACTATAGGACACGACCACTAAGCTAAAACCATAGGCCACTCTTCTCTACTCATTTATGACTCCTCTCCCTTTTCTACTCTATAGGATGGTGGACTCAAGGAACAAGTTTACACAGTCGGATGAAGACACACCTTTTGGACGACACTTGAAGGAAGTTACTGATACGTCTCCAACGTATCTATAATTTTTGATTGTTCCATGCTATTATATTACCCCTTTTAGATGTTTATGGGCTTTATTTTACACATTTATATCATTTTTGGGACTAACCTACTAACCGGAGGCCCAACCCATATTGCTGTTTTTTTTGCCTATTTCAGTATTTCGAAGAAAAGGAATATCAAACGGAGTCCAAATGGAATGAAACCTTCGGGAGCGTGATTTTTGGAACAAATCTGATCCGGAGAGCTTGGAGTGCAAGTCAAGAAGCTCCCGAGGGCCCCACGAGATAGGGGGCCACGCCCCCACCTGTAGGGCGCGCCCCCTGTCTCGTGGGCCCCTCGGGCGGCCACCGACGTACTTCTTCTTCCTATATATACCTACATACCCCGAAAACATCCAGGAGCACCACGAAACACAATTTCCACCGCCGTAACCTTTTGTATCCGCGAGATCTCATCTTGGAGCCTTCGCCGGCACTCTACCAGAGGGGGAATCAACCACGGAGGGCTTCTACATCAACATCCTTGCCCCTCCGATGAGTTGTGAGTAGTTTACCACAGACCTACGGGTCCATAGTTATTATCTAGATGACTTCTTCTCTCTTTTTGGATCTCAATACAATGTTCCCCCCCTCTCTTGTGAAGATCTATTCGATGTAAACTCTTTTTGCGGTGTGTTTGTCGAGATCCGATGAATTGTGGGTTTATTACCAAGTTTATCTATGAATAATATTTGAATCTTCTCTAAATTCTTTTATGTATGATTGAGTTATCTTTGCAAGTCTCTTCGAATTATCAGTTTGGTTTGGCCTACTAGATTGGTCTTTCTTGCCATGGGAGAAGTGCTTAGCTTTGGGTTCAATCTTGCGGTGTTCTTACCCAGTGACAGAAAGGGTTGCAAGACACGTATTGTATTGTTGCCATCGAGGATAACAAGATGGGGTTTATATCATATTGCATGTGTTTATCCCTCTACAACATGTCATCTTGCTTAATGCGTTACTCTGTTCTTATGAACTTAATACTCTAGATGCAGGCAGGAGTCGGTCGATGTGCGGAGTAATAGTAGTAGATGCAGGCAGGAGTCGGTCTACTTGTTATGTGTGATGCCTGTATACATGATCATGCCTAGATAATCTCATAACTATGCGCTTTTCTATCAATTGCTCGACAGTAATTTGTTCACCCACCGTAATATTCATGCTATCTTGAGAGGAGCCTCTAGTGAAACCTATGGCCCCCGGGTCTATCTCTTATCATATTTGCTTTCAATCTATCTTTATTTGCATCTTTACTTTTTGCATCTATCTTATAAAATACCAAAAATATATTTATCTTATCATACTATCTTTATTAGATCCCACTTTCGTAAGTGGCCATGAAGGGATTGACAACCCCTTTATTGCGTTGGTTGCGAGTTCTCAGTTTGTTTGTGTAGGTGCGTGGGACTTTTGAGGAGCCTCCTACTGGATTGATACCTTGGTTCTCACAACTAAGGGAAATACTTACGCTACACTTTGCTGCATCACCCTCTCCTCTTCGAGGAAAACCAACGCAAGCTCAAGACGTAGCAGTTACTAGGTACCTGAACATTGGAATACCAAGCTTCACCGGGACCTACATCGCCACTTTACGAGAAGAGGAGCATTGGATAATTCGAGTTCAAGTTCTAGGAAGGACGTTCATGTGAGTCACGGAGCCCATAGAGTTTTCCTTTGATGCACCAACCCGGAGTCTAGGAAAGAGCATGGCAGCCCACATCACCGTGGGACGCATCGGAGAGGTTTATCACAAGGATCTTAAAGACACTATTTACCAAATATGTGGGAACCGAGATGAGCAATGGGAGATGATCAACACCAGGAGGGACATGTCCATTGCAACTTTGATCTAGGAGTTAAACCAGCACATTCGCCGCCAGGAGAAGCGGATGTGCGCAAGCATGATAGATCTGAAGAAGGCAATGAGCAAGATTACGGAGCTAGAAGAGGAACTCACGTCTACACGCGATGGATATGAGGAGGAAATTATAACACTCCAAAATTTTTTGATTTGGTTTTTATTAAATTCTTTATTTGATTTAAAGGAGGTTATTTGAATTTTTCTAAAAGAGGGACTCTCCTTCTCAAATCTTTTTATGACAAATATTCTTTTTAAAAGGTCCTTCTCAACCTTGAGTTTTGGTTTTAAGGGGTTTTCATACTGTGTTGGCTCAACACAAATAATATTGGAAGGTTTTACAATTCTTTCTATTAAAAAGAAATCCTATGGATTATGGATTTATTCTTTTCAAAATTCCTCTTTTGCCATGACACATGTTGATATCTTTCTTCCAAAATCCACTCCCTACTTTGGGTCAAGTCAAACACCTAATTGCAGCAAGTTTCAACCTCTTTTAGATTTTCTTTCTATTTAATTTATCCTCAAATCTTTTTCTGTCATTTAATTTGGACTCTTGGGATTTACAAAGGAAGTACCAGATCCTTTAAGTTTCTGAGCCCAAGCAAATTACCCTAGCTAGTACTTAGTACCCTCAACCAAGATCCATCAAGATCCTCTGGTCCACAGTTCAAAATTTTCAAAATATGCTTGCTGCAAGTTTGAACCAGATTTGCCAGTTTTGGTGAAATTCATTCTTTTTCTTCTCCTAAAAATCTGAGATAAATCAGGCAGCCTCTAGATGCATCAAGAGGTCACCTCACCAAGGATCAGCTAAAGAAATTTTTTCCACGTGCCCAAAACATTTCGTTGAATAGCTGGCGTGCACTGTTTCTGTCAAAGTTCAGAGTTCAGTGTTCAGCTCTGTCGTCAGTGTCGTTTTCTTCAGAGCCGCGGCGTCAATCTCGCCAGTGCTCGCTCTAGCCTCTTGCTCCCTGCTCCTCCTTCTTATCCATCGCACCGCACGGTCATTTGGACGGGCGCAAGCGTCGGTGGCGACGTGTCTCGCCAACGTCGGCGTCTTCCGCGGTGGCAGAACCGCCCGTGGCGGCCAACATGGGCCAGCTCTGCCATACGGCGCCGTCCAGCACCACCCACACCACCAGAAGCCTCCGCATGGCCGTCCCCTTCTCTGTGCACGCTACAGCATCGTCGCCGTGGCCTGAGAGGCGCAGAGCGCTCTCTCTACCGCCGACAAGCCCGTGTGGCCGTTCCGTCGGGAGACTTGGAGTATCGCCCAAGTGTACCAAGATTAGGCGTTGGATGAAGCCAGTGGACCAACACGAAGCTGCCCAGTCACCTAAACCTTCCGTTCAACCTCTTCCTCACCGTAACTGCTCACCGGAGATACCCTGTTCTCGGCAACCGCCTCGGACCGGCTATAAAAGGAGGCCTCGAGCTCGTTCTCGACCCAGCACTACCCCTCCACCATGCCAGAACTGTGCCCAGCCACTAGGAGGACCTCGAGGGGGCCTTCTTCTCTGACTCCGGCCGCCCCGATCTACCTCGAGCTCTGGCAAGATCCTCTCTGGTGAGAGCAACCCCGCCTCCCAAACTGCGTCAGTAGCCTCCTAGTGCACCTACTCTTCTAACCCGAGTCCCAATTTAACGTTTGCAGCCCTCCTCGGCGAGATCCATCACTGCCCGAACCACCGTCCGCCGGAGTGGAGGCCACCATCGACGTGGTGCTCGCCGACGACCAACTCCATGAACCCGTAGGTACCCTCAGTTTCCCCTACCTCGCCGTGGATCGACGCCGGCGACCACCGCGATCCTCGGGCGCCGGCGTACTCTGTTTCTTTTTCAAATTTTTAAACCTGACGGGTGGGACCCCCTCGTCAGCTTTTTCTCTTTTTCAAAATGTTTTCTGAAAGCGGCTTCGAGCAAAATACGTTTTCTAACCGAGACGTTTTCTGTCTTTTTTGTAACTAGCCCCTGGAAAGTTTCTGTTTCATCACAGATTAGTCCCTAGACTAAAACCTTTATAACTTTTAAACAAAAGATGATTTTGAGTTGATTCTTTTTTTTGTCACCTTTATTTTTATGTCTAGTTTTTTTTCATATTTATTTGAAAAATATTTGGAACAATTTTTATGCACGCACGGTATTTACGTTAGTATCCGATTTCTTTTATAAGGTAGATACCGACGGAGGTGACGGAGCCGGAAACTTCACCGAGCTAGACTCCGACTACTCCGAACCAGGCAAGCATGTTTGAACCTTTGATATGATGAGTGTCTTGCATGTTTGCTTAAGTAGTGTTCTCATGGCATGTTTATATAAGCATTAGTGAATTTTATATTGCATGCAAGGAAAGCTACAAGTGAGCTTCGAAATTTGATATGTTCATATGATGGTGAGATAACCTGATCATGTGGTGGCATGATGGGTTGCAAGCTGGTATTGTTGAAGCATGCTAGTCTTATGTCAACCGTTTAACTCCAGTATTAACGTGGTTCAAGTCATGTTCCCGTTCGTCCTTTCTTTTGTGCTGCCACATGTCTTCTGCAAAGAATGCGGTCTAGTCAGTTGCAAACCTCTTTCCTTGTACACACCAAATAGAGGGGCCATGATGAGGGTTCCATGGCCCTCGATTAAAGCCCGTCATCCGGTCAGGGGGCATGGGTGTTTCCAGTTGGGACCGAGAGGGGGGCACCCCTTAGAGCGCGCGATATAAATTTGATCCCATGCTACTCGAGGTTGTGGCCTCCCCGTCTTAAAGTTTTTCTTGAACATTGCCTAGGGTGATTCCTGGCAGCGGAATGTGGAATGGGTGTGTACTGGTTAGATGCGTTTATTCTAAAATACCGTAAACGGAACTAGTCCTTTATGACTACGGAAATCCGTTGGCTGTGGGTAAAGAGTACAAACTCTGCAGAGTCAAAACCATTTGAGTAACCGTATCCATGGTCAAGGACTGTGATCATCATATCAATGTCAGTATCAGTGTCAGTCTCAGTGTCAGCCTCAACATCTGTCTCAGCGTCAGTCTCAGTCTCAGTGACAATTCTCCGATGAATAAACATGAGTGGTAAACCCGGCTGAATGTTATTTCTGTGGATGGACTAACCAGTTTATTATTATGTGCTGAGTATTTCCTTGGGATGATTTAAATTCATAAGCTACTTGAATTCGAATGGTGAAATAGAAGCCCTTTATGTGATGTCGCTCAGACGTCCGACTGTGGCATTCTTATTATTTACTTTTGATATAAGCCCTTTATGTGATGTCGCTCAGACGTCCGACTGTGGCATTCTTGTTATTTACTTTTGATATAAGCCCTTTATGTGATGTCGCTCAGACGTCTGACTGTGGCATTCTTGTCATTTACTTTTGATATAAGCCCTTTATGTGATGTTGCCCAGACGTCCGACTATGGCATTCTTGTTATTTACTTTTGATATAAGCCCTTTATGTGATGTCGCTCAGGCATCCGACTATGGCATCCATGTTATTTACTTTCTATATAAGCCCTTTTCGAGATGTCGCTTAGACGTCCGACTATGGCACGCACTGTCGTTTTTATTTCAATATAAGCCCTTTATGTGGTGTCGCCCTGACGCCCGACTGCGACATGTTAATTTATTTTTACCTTTCGAGGCGTCGCTCACCCGATCGGTCTTCAGTTATTTTTTTGTTGGGACTTCGGGAGGACTACCGCCTGACTTCCTTTTTATTTAACATGCGGTGCAAAATTTATTATCTGACTGTGGATTATTAGTCTGCTCATGTGCATCACTGTCTTGCGAGTACATTCAAAGTACTCACCTGGCTTGTTGATTTGGCCAGATGTTGACGAAGGGGATCTTATGGATGAAGAGTACGATAGCGAGTCCGACGCCTAGAGGAGTCCCAGCCAGTCCCGTGCGATCTTGGAATTGGTCACTTGTATTATATACACTTCCACTACCCGAATAAAATCATCGAGCCTCACTCCGGCGCTCGATGAGCTGTAAGATTTAGGAGTCATGTCACCCACTTCGCTGTGACATATCAACCACCACTTTTATTACGAGTCAGTTGTTATGCCACCATACTCCTTGTGACATATCCGCCTTTATGCACTATATCGGCATGCTTGTAATAAATTGTTGAGCAGCCTCAGCTCAACCTTGTATAATATTTAGTACTTCTGGATTTCTGTATCAAGGATTTGTCTACCAAGGAGGATTCTCCTATACTGGTCTTATACAAAGGACGATTTCTCAATAAATGTTTTATTGGAAAACCGGTCCTGACAACCTTGGTATCAGAGCCAGGCTGACTGTAGGAAGCCACTAGGTGCGATCGCTAATCGGTTATTAGCGTAATAAGTGCTATTTTAACATTTTGCAAATGTAGCCATTTTTTGTTAGTCATCATAAATTTATGATCTGGCTATTCAGAATTTTTGTCTACTTTTGTAGATGGCTGGCAGCAACTGCGAGCCACAAGTGTTCGCCAATGTGCCTGAGGGGTTTCAAGCTTCTCGTCTCCATCACCAAGGTCGCGATCGGGCCATCGGCTCGTCCGGAGTTCACACTCTACCAGCATAAGATCAGCGACAGCGTGTCTATGTACCAGGCCGTGGTGCAATTCAAGGGAGGACGTTCTGAGTCACGCCGCTTCCGATTTGTGGGAAGGGCCATGCCTACGGAGAGGCGTGCCATGCAGACGGCTGCCCGTGAGGCGATAGCTCGTCTCCGGGATGCTCTTCCTTCAATGAAAGCTTGTCGCTACCGCTACCTTCCATGCCACGTGCCCTACACTTGTCACTATGCGTTTGCTTGCCCTAGGGGTGAGAGAGATTAGGCTATTGAAATGTTGGTTGAGTATCTCAAAGCTCTTGAGGCAGCTTTTGATAACCTCGTGGATGACTTTGTGGCTGCTCGTATGGACTTGGTGCATGGTTGTTCCGCCAACAGGAGGGAGCTCCTCCATACAGCACCACCACTGACTTACATCTCGTCCTCAGCATAATATACACCTGCCATCTTCGCCACCGCTCGCCGCCTGCCTACCACTGAGGAGTTTGACCAAGTCATTGCTCCTACTCCAGTCAGTGCTGCACCACCTGCCGCGCCCGCACTAGCTCCTCAACCCAGTACTTCACGCCTGGAGCCTATTAGTGAGGTGGAGGTTGAGTCTCCAGCATCACTGGGTCTTACCCTTGGCAGGCCGAGGGAAGTTCTTACCATCTCCGACTAAGTGTGCCTAGCAGCCGTGCGTTGTACCAGCTTGTATGATATGTTTATATGTATATAGGTTTGGTGAGAAGTAGTTTGTGTGCGCATCATGTAGGAACTCAGAGAAGTGCACTAGCCTAAATAACATGTCAGGAATGTGTACGCACATCCTGAGTGATGTGTTGTATAATTATGGCTTGCGTGTAAGATATGTACTGAGCGGTCCTTCTCCATGTGCAATCAAGTAATTTCCTTGAAAAAAATCTTGGAGTCTTTAAAAATTCCGCCTTTGCAATTATTTGTTTTTGCCACTCAAGTTTTCTCATGAGTTATGCAAGAATACCCCAGAGTGGAAAATTCCTCGTCCCTGGACTCGTTCCATGCCAAGTCCGCCGGAAGAAAATTATGATACCCAGACAAGCAACAATTTCACACAGGGGCAGTCAAGTCAGCAAGGCAGTGAAGCAACATTTTCTCAAGTATGCCGCCTTTATGAGCAAATCCAGCAGTAGCATCAAGAAATGATGAACCATGTTATCAATATGGGAAATCACCGTGGACCATATCAGCAGCATTCCAAATTGTCTGAGCTACAAAAGACGGGTCCCCCAACATTCTCTCACACTGATAGACCTCTTGAGGCCGATGATTGGATTCAAGACATCGAAAGGAAGTTAATTATTGCACAATTTTCGGACCGTGAGAAGGTACTTTACGCACCCCACTACCTCATTGGAGCAGCTGCATCATGGTGGGAAAATTTCCTACACATGCACCCCAATGAAAATAACATCACCTGGGAAGAATTTAAAGAAGGTTTTCGTGGGGCGCACATTCCCAGAAGCATTATGAAGATCAAGAAAAGGGAATTTGATGACCTCAAACAGAGAAGCATGACAGTGACTGAGTACAATAGTCAGTTTACTCAATTATCTCGTTATGCCAACGAAGAGCACATGACTGAAAATAAAAAGATGGAAAAATTTCTGGATGGTCTGGCACCAGCACTTAAATGCTAGCTAGTCGTACACACTTTTCCGGATTTCAAAACACTTGTGGACAAAGCCATTACATTGGAAAATGAGCGCCGCAGCTTGGAGGATTTTCGCAAGCGCAAAAGGGACAAGACTACTCATGCTCGCAACAACCGGAACAAGACTGATTTTCAGAAGAATGGAGCAAACAGATCCACGACCAATGTTCCACGACCAAACAAAAATTTTCATGCAAGGGACAAGGATTTTACATATCGCCCAGGTGTTACTTGCTACGCTTGTGGAGAAGAAGGACACTATGCCAAACAGTGCCCAAAACCAAGAAACTCGGCCCCCAAGTCGAAGAAAAGTGGAAATAATTCAACACCCAAGTGTAACAACTTCAACCCCAATAACAATCACAAGAAGGGTCACTTGAACCATGTGACCAAGGAGGAAGCACAGAATGCCCCAGATATCGTACTTGGTACATTCCCTGTCAACACAATACCTGCCACAGTTGTGTTTGATTCTGGAGCTTCTCACTCGTTCATTTCAAAGAAATTTGCTTTGCAACATGATTTTTTGATGCTTCCCTTGGAAAAATCCATGATCATCGAGTCCCCCGGGATTAAGCAAATAACTCAGAGTTACTGCCAAGGTGTGGTTATTGACTAAAGTTTCAGGCAAACCTCATTGTATTGGAGAATAAGGGACTGGATGTTATCCTAGAAATGGACTGGTTAACCACCAACAAGGGATTTATCGACTGCTTCAATCGGACCGTAATTCTTACCCATCATCACGGGAAGACAATAAAGATTGCAGCTCAAGAAAGACCAATGTCACGACAACCAAGGTTGAACAAGGTGGACGTTTCAGAGTTAAGAAAAGTTCCAGTGGTGTGTGAGTTCCCCGACGTATTTCCCGAAGAACTACCAGGCATGCCACCAGACCGGGAAATAGAGTTCAGCATTGAACTAGCACCTGGAACCACCCCCATTTACAAGAAACCCTATAGAATGGCACCCTCCGAGTTGGTGGAATTAAAGAAGCAAATAAAAGAATTACTGGACAAAGGATTTATACGAGCCAGCTCCTCACCTTGGGGTTCACCAGTATTATTTGCCAAGAAAAAGGATGGGACACTGAGATTATGTATAGACTATGGAGTACTCAACATGGTCACCATCAAAAACAAATATCCGATGCCACGGATAAATGATTTATTTGACTAGCTCGCACAAGCCAAGGTTTTCTCAAAAATTGACTTAAGGTCGGGGTATCATCAATTAAAGGTACGGACAGAAGACATCCGCAAGACAACATTCACCTCTAGATACATATTATATGAATTCACAATAATGCTGTTTGGACTGACAAACGCCCCAGCATATTTTGTCCACCTCATGAACAAAGTGTTTATGAAATTTATGGACAAATTTGTTGTGGTGTTCATTGATGATATTCTGGTATACTCTAAGACACCAGAAGAACACGCTGAACATCTCAGGATTGTACTGGGAGAATTAAGGAAACATCAATTATACGCCAAATTCAACAAATGTGAATTTTGGTTAAGACAGGTTGGTTTCCTAGGCCATGTATTGACCCAAGAAGGTGTTGCCGTAGACCCAGAAAAGTCAAGGCCGTACTTGGCTGGAAACCACCAGCCAGCGTAACGGATGTACGAAGTTTCCTGGGAATGGAAGGATATTACCGAAGGTTTATTGAAGGGTTCTCCACCATAGCAAAACCAATGACACAGTTACTCAAGAAGGATAAGAAATTTGTATGGACTGAAGCTTGCGAGAAATGTTTCCAAGAACTCAAAAGGAAATTAACAACAGCACTAGTATTGGTTGTGCCAGACATACACAAAAGTTTTGAAGTGTATTGTGACGCATCCCGGAAGGGCCTCGGATGCATATTAATGCAAGAAGGCAAAGTAGTCGCATACGCTTCCAGGCAACTACGAAAGCATGAAGAAAATTATCCTACTCATGACTTGGAGTTGGCAGCAGTCATTCATGCACTCAAAGAGTGGAGGCACTTTTTGCTCGGAAATCATTGTGAAATATATACATACCATAAAAGCCTCAAATATATTTTCACACAACCAGAACTCAATTTACGACAACAACGCTGGTTGGAATTAGTGAAATATTATGATGTTGGCATTCACTACCATCCAGGAAAGGCGAATGTAGTGGCAGATGCTCTTAGTCGGAACCCCAGCTCGGGCAACGACAGTCTACTGAACTTGAGACCTGAATTTCAGCAGGAGTTCGCCAAACTCAACTTGGTGATGGTCACTGAAGGCAATGTGTCAAATTTGGAAATATAGCCCACCCTAATGGAACAGATTAAGGAGGCTCAGCATGGACACCCCAGCATCAAAGTCATAAAAAGAAAAGTGAGTTCGGGCAAGGCCTCAGAATTCGTCATAGACGATAAGGGGATATTATGGCACGGAGACAGACTTTGCGTACCAAATATAGAGGGCCTCAAACAGCAAATTCTAGCTGAAGGCCACACCGCTCCATATTCGATCCATCCTGGAGGGACCAAAATGTACAAGGACATTTAGGAAAAAATTTGGTGGCACGGTATGAAAAGGGATATAGCTACCTTCATTGCATGTTGTGATTCATGTCAACGCATTAAAGCCGAGCACCAAAAACCAGCAGGACTATTACATCCAAATAAGGTACCTGAGTGGAAATGGAATGAAATTGGAATGGATTTTATTGTTGGACTACCTCGGTCACGACACGGAAATGATGCCATATGGGTCATCACAGATAGATTGACCAAGGTGGCACATTTCATCCCAGTAAAGACAACGCACACCACTCAGAAGCTTGCCAAACTTTATCTCTCCCGTATAGTTTGTCTGCATGGGATTCCAAAGACTATAATATCCGACAAAGGCACTCAATTCATCTCTAGATTTTGGGATCAGTTACAGCAAGCTCTGGGAACTCAGCTAGTATTCAGTATAGCATACCACCCCCAGACTGGAGGACAAACTGAACGTGTGAACCAAATTCTAGAGGACATGCTGAGAGCATGTGTTCTCACCTATGGGACCAGTTGGGAAGAAAGCTTGCCGTATGCCGAGTTTGCTTACAACAACAGTTACCAAGCCAGTCTACAAATGGCACCTTTTGAAGCCTTGTACGGGCGAAGATGCCGTACCCCATTAAATTGGTCAGAAACAGGAGACAGTCGTATCTTTGACACAGACATACTTAAGAAAGCTGAGGATAAAGTTAGACTAATCAGGGATCAACTCAAGACATCCCAGAGCTGGCAGAAGAGTTATTACGATCAAAAACATCATGAAGTCAGTTTTGAACCCGGTGAATATGTGTATCTACGAGTATCTCCTATGAGGGGCCTGCAAAGATTCAAAGTTAAAGGAAAACTAGCACCATGGTTTATTGGACCCTTCTATGTAGTTGCGCGAAGAGGCACAGTAGCCTACCAGCTAGACCTACCCAAAGAACTGTTAGACGTCCACGACGTGTTCCACGTCTCGCAATTGAGGAAATGTGTAAGCAACCCAGAGAAGCATGTATCTCACGAGAGCATTGACGTGCAAGCAGACCTCACCTACAGGGAATGTCCAATAAAAATATTGGAGGAGTCTGAAAGGAGGACCCGTCAGAAAATGATTAAGTTTTTCAAAATTCAGTGGAGCAATCACACCGAGGATGAAGCAATATGGGAAAGAGAAGATTTTCTTCGGGCAGAGTACCCACACCTATTTGAGGATCAACTGAAATATCGGGGACGAGATTTTTCCTAAGGGGGTAGGTGTTGTAACACTCCAAAAAATTTTGATTTGGTTTTTATTAAATTCTTTATTTGATTTAAAGGAGGTTATTTGAATTTTTCTAAAAGAGGGACTCTCCTTCTCAAATCTTTTTATGAAAAATATTCTTTTTAAAAGGTCCTTCTCAACCTTGATTTTTGGTTTTAAGGGTTTTTCATACTGTGTCGGCTCAACACAAATAATATTGGAAGGTTTTACAATTCTTTCTATTAAAAAGAAATCCTATGGATTATGGATTTATTCTTTTCAAAATTTCTCTTTTGCCATGTCACATGTTGATATCTTTCTTCCAAAATCCACTCCCTACTTTGGGTCAAGTCAAACACCCAATTCCAGCAAGTTTCAACCTCTTTTAGATTTTCTTTCTATTTAATTTATCCTCAAATCTTTTTCTGTCATTTAATTTGGACTCTTGGGATTTACAAAGGAAGTACCAGATCCTTTAAGTTTCTGAGCCCAAGAAAATTACCCTAGCTAGTCCTTAGTACCCTCAACCAAGATCCATCAAGATCCTCTGGTCCACAGTTCAAAATTTTCAAAATATGCTTGCTGCAAGTTTGAACCAGATTTGCCAGTTTTGGTGAAATTCATTCTTTTTCTTCTCCTAAAAATCTGAGATAAATCAGGCAGCCTCTAGATGCATCAAGAGGTCACCTCACCAAGGATCAGCTAAAGAAAATTTTTCCACGTGCCCAAAACATTTCGTCAAACAGCTGGCATGCACTGTTTCTGTCAAAGTTCAGAGTTCAGTGTTCAGCTCTGTCATCAGTGTCGTTTTCTTCACAGCCGCCGCGTCAATCTCGCCAGTGCTCGCTCTGGCCTCTTGCTCCTTGCTCCTGCTTCTTATCCATCGCGTCGCACGGTCGTTTGGACGGGCCCGAGCGTCAGTGGCGACGTGTCTCACCAACGCCGGCGTCTTCCGCGGTGGCAGAACCGCCCGTGGCGGCCAACAGGGGACAGCTCTGCCATACGGCGCCGTCCAGCACCGCCCACGCCACCAGAAGCCTCCGCGTGGCCGTCCCCTTCTCTGTGCATGCTGCAGCACCATCGCCGTGGCCTGAGAGGCGCAGAGCACGCTCTCTGCCGCCGACGAGCCCGTGTGGCCGTTCCGTCGAGAGACTTGGAGTATCGCCAAAGTGTACCAAGATTAGGCGTTGGATGAAGCCAGTGGACCAACACGAAGCTGCCCAGTCACCTAAACCTTCTGTTCAACCTCTTCCTCGCCGTAACTGCTCACCAGAGATACCCCGTTCTCGGCAACCACCTCAGACCGGCTATAAAAGGAGGCCTCGAGCTCATTCTCGACCCAGCACTACCCCTCCACCTTGCCAGAACTGCGCCCAGCCACTAGGAGGACCTCGAGGGGGCCTTTTTCTCTTACTCCGGCCGCCCCGATCCGCATCGGGCTCTAGCAACATCCTATCTGGTGAGAGCACCCCCGCCTCCCAAACTGCGTCAGTAGCCTCCTAGTGCACCCACTCTTCTAACCCGAGTCCCAATTTGACGTTTGCAGCCCTCCTCGGCGAGATCCATCACCGCCCAAACCACCGTCCGCCGGAGTGGAGGCCATCGTCAACGTGGTGCTCGCCGACGACAAACTCCACCACCCACAGACACGGGAGAACTCCGTGAACCCATAGGTACCCTCTGGTTCCCGTACCTCGCCGTGGATCGACGCCGGCGACCACCGCGATCCTCGGGCGCCGGTGTACTCTGTTTCTTTTTCAAATTTTTAAACCTAATGGGTGGGACCCCCTCGTCAGCTTTTTCTCTTTTTCGAAACATTTTCTGAAAGCGCCTTCGGGCAAAATACGTTTTCTAACTGAGACGTTTTCTGTCTTTTTTGTTTCATCGCAGATTAGTGCCTGGACTAAAACCTTTATAACTTTTAAACAAAAGATGATTTTGAGTTGATTCTTTTTCTGTCACCTTTATTTTTCTGTCTAGTTTTTTTTCATATTTATTTGAAAAATATTTGGAACAATGTTTATGCACACATGGTATTTACGTTAGTATCCGATTTCTTTTATAACGTAGATACCGACGGAGGTGACGGAGCCGCAAACTTCACCGAGCTAGACTCCGACTACTCCGAACCAGGCAAGCATGTTTGAACCTTTGATATGATGAGTGTCTTGCATGTTTGCTTAAGTAGTGTTCTCATGGCATGTTTATATAAGCATTGGTGAATGTTATATTGCATGCAAGGAAAGCTACAAGTTTGTTTCGAAATTTGATATGTTCATATGATGGTGAGATAACCTAATCATGTGGTGGCATGATGGGTTGCAAGCTGGTATTGTTGAAGCATGCCAGTCTTATGTCAACCGTTTAACTCCAGTATTAACGTGGGTCAAGTCATGTTCCCGTTCGTCCTTTCTTTTGTGCTGCCACATGTCTTCTGCAAAGAATGCGGTCTAGTCAGTTGCAAACCTCCTTCCTTGTACACACCAAATAGAGGGGCCGTGATGAGGGTTCCATGGCCCTGGATTAAAGCCCGTCATCCGGTCAGGGGGCATGGGTGTTTCCGGTTGGGACCGAGAGGGGGGCACCCCTTAGAGCGCGCGTTAAAAATTTGATCCCATGCTACTCAAGGTTGTGGCCTCCCCGTCTTAAAGTTTTTCTTGAACGTTGCCTAGGGTGATTCCTGGAAGCGGAATGTGGAATGGGTGTGTACTGGTTAGATGTGTTTCTTCTGAAATACCGTAACGGAACGAGTCCTTTGTGACTACGAAAATCCGTTGGCTGTGGGTAAAGAGTACAAACTCTGCAGAGTCAAAACCATTCGAGTAACCGTATCCATGGTCAAGGACTGTGATCATCATATCAATGTCAATATCAGCGTTAGTCTCAGTGTCAGCCTCAACGTCCGTCTCAGCGTCAGTCTCAGTCTCAGTGACAATTCTCCGGTGAATAAACATGAGTGGTAAACCCGGCTGAATGTTATTCCTGTGGATGGACTAACCAGTTTATTATTATGTGCTGAGTATTTCCTTGGGATGATTTAAATTCATAAGCTACTTGAATTCGAATGGTGAAATAGAAGCCCTTTATGTGATGTCGCTCAGACGTCCGACTATGGCATTCTTATTATTTACTTTTGATATAAGCCCTTTATGTGATGTCGCTCAGACGTCCGACTGTGGCATTCTTGTTATTTACTTTTGATATAAGCCCTTTATGTGATGTCGCTCAGACGTCCGACTGTGGCATTCTTGTCATTTACTTTTGATATAAGCCCTTTATGTGATGTCGCCCAGACGTCCGACTGTGGCATTCTCGTTATTTACTTTTGATATAAGCCCTTTATGTGATGTCGCTCAGACATCCGACTGTGGCATCCATGTTATTTACTTTCTATATAAGCCCTTTTCGAGATGTCGCTTAGACGTCCGACTGTGGCATGCACTATCGTTTATATTTCAATATAAGCCCTTTATGTGGTGTCGCCCTGACGCCCGACTGCGGCATGTTAATTTATTTTTACCTTTCGAGGCGTCGCTTCAGACACCCGATCGGTCTTCAATTATTTTTTTATTGGGACTTCGGGAGGACTACTGCCTGACTTCCTTTTTATTTAACATGCGGTGCAAAATTTATTATCTGTGTGTGCATTATTAGTCTGCTCATGTGCATCATGTTTGCATTTGTTATATCTTATGTCCAACTGTCTTGTGGGTACATTCAAAGTACTCACTTGGCTTGTAGATTTGGCCAGATGTTGACGAAGGCGATCTTATGGATGAAGAGTACGATAGCAAGTCCGACGCCTAGAGGATTCCCAGTCAGTCCCGTGCGATCTTGGAATTGGTCACTTGTATTATATACGCTTCCGCTACCCGAATAAAATCATCGAGCCTCACTCCGGCGCTCGATGAGCTGTAAGATTTAGGAGTCATGTCACCCACTTCGCTGTGACATATCCACCACCACTTTTATTACGAGTCAGTAGTTATGCCACCATACTCCTTGTGACATATCTGCCTTTATGTACTATATCGGCATGCTTGTAATAAATTGTTGAGCAGCCTCAGCTCAACCTTGTATAATATTTAGTACTTCTGGATTTCTGTATCAAGGATTTGTCTACCAGTAAGGAGGATTCTCCTATACTGGTCTTATACAAAGGACAGTTTCTCAATAAATGTTTTTTTGGAAAACCGGTCCTGACAGAAATGACGATACTAGTGGAGAAGAATGACAACCTGACAAGGAAGCTAGGAGTATTCATGGGAGACCCCGCACCAGGAGGAGATGACGACCATTCCAAGGACATTCTTTCAGAGGACTACATCATCATCGACGACACCGATTCTGACCCCGACGATAGCGATGATGACTACGTTGATGAACCTGGAGCGGATATCATGGAGTCTTCCACTGATCAAAACTTCTAGTCGACCACCATATTAGTAGAGTATTTTCCCCCATGTATATAGAATAGTCCAAGCACTTTTGTAACGATAGTTAGACCTGTTGTATGCCCTTGTTTGAATTGATTGGTGTGATATGATTGTGTTTGTCTCATGAGCATATGGGTAGTGTTTTCTCTTTAGACCACATTCTGTTCTATTTTCTCACCTTTTCTAAGCCCATCAGATGCCTCTGAGATGTGACAGTGGATTTGCTTTCCCACCGGAGCTCACTCAGTTGATCCAGCAGCAGAACACCTTGGTGCGGCTACTAGTTCAGAATCAGAACCAAGGAAACAACAACAACAACCCACCACCTCCACCTATTGATCACTTAGCCCGTTTTCTAAGGTTGAATCCGTCGGTGTTCTCTAGTAGCACCGAGCCGATTGTTGCGGATGATTGGCTCCGCAAGATTGGAAGGGAGCTGACCACTTCAGGATTCACAGATGCAGAGAGAGTGCATTTTGCCGCACATTAGCTAGATGGACCCGCAGCATCATGGTGGGAGAATTTCACAACCGCTTTCCCCATTGACACTGTTACATGGGATCAGTTTCAGCAGGCTTTCCGCACTGCCCATGTTTCAGCAGGAGCTATGAATATGAAGAAGCGCGAGTTTCGCAACTTGCGCCAAGGAGGACGCACAGTGGGCCAGTATGTGGATGAGTTTAGTAAGTTAGCACATTATGCCCTTGATGACGTAGCTCAGATGCTGCTAAACAGGAGAAGTTTCTGGAAGGACTGAATGATGAGCTGAGCATGCAGTTGATGGTGGCAACATTCAACAACTACCAGGAGTTGGTAGATAGAGCTCTTATGATTGAAGGGAAGCAGCAACAGATAGATAGCCGCAAGAGGAAGTATGGACAAGGGAAGTACAATTCAGGAGCTCAGCAGAGGCCTCGTTTTACCCCGAATTCAGGAGGACACATTCACCATAACCATGGGGCCCATAATTCCAATGGAGGAGGTTTGCATAACCATAGTGGCCCCAAGAATGGGAATGGGAATGGAGGAAGCAACGGCTCAAACCGTTCCAACCCAGCAACGCCCGCCAAGAAGGATCTAAGTCACATTACTTGTTTCAAGTGCGGGAAGAATGGACATTAAGCCACTAAGTGTTCTGAAGCAAAGAATGGAAATGGCAATGGAAGCTCTGGGAAGAAGCCCAACTCTTTCAACAGGGGACAAGTGAACCACGTTAGCGTGGAGGAGGTTGAAGAACAGCCAGATGCAGTTATAGGTAAGTTTTTGGTTAAGTCATTTACTGCAATCGTTCTTTTTGATACTAGTGCATCGCATTCATACATATCAAGGGGATTTGTGGATAAGTATAAGTTGCCCACCAAAGTTCTTAGGACACCTATTGTCGTGGAATTGTCACGTCAGATGTTTTTAGTGTGAGGACTTAGTTGCGAGGCCAACGCATCTATGCGGTAGCTTGAGAGGGGTTGGGCGGAATCAAGAGACGCAACACAAGACAAGGATTTAGACAGCTTTGGGCCCCGGGAAACATCATCCGGTAATAACCCTACATGTTGTTTGTGGCTAGGTCTCATTATGATCATGAGGGAGTCGCCGTATAGGCCAGCTCTCCTCTAATTGTGTCTAGACCTAGAGATTATTGCTTGCTTCTCCCCTCTTGGGGAGCCCTGCCCCTCCTTATATAAGTTGAAGGGGCGGGTTACATGTAGAGTCCATCTCGGACTAAGACTTAAACTATTCTGACTTCTCATCACGGGCTTCTCTCCATGGGCTTCTTTAACGTCTTGGGCTTCTTACAATTTGGCTTATAATCTGACTTACGGTCTGGCTTATGATCTGACTTACCATCTGGCTTATCATCTGGCTTACCATCTGGCTTACATGACCGTGTCTGCCGGGTCACATGACTGTGTCCGCCGGGTCATATGACTGTGTCCGCCGGGTCATATGACTGTGTCCACCGGGTCATATGACTGTGTCCGCCGGGTCATAATGCTTAACTGTTCCCGTGGGCTTAACCTGCTTAACTCTTCCTGTCGGCTTATAGTCTACCGGGTCATCAATGAAACATCAAGTCCCAGCCGGGTCATATCTCTGGCCGGGTCACACCGCGGGGTATATCCCCGACATTAGCCTCCAGTTTAATTTGGATTCATCCATGTTAAACTGATCCTTTAAAACAAACACAAGAACAATTTTGACAGATTATGCTCCGGGTTAAAAGCTCTTGTAAGGCGGCACCTGATCATCCTTAATTCCTTGGTATTTCCTTCTTCTAGAAAATCCGGGTCAATAGACCAGCTTCATAGTCAAAAACATTGGTCATGAAATACTCATCTGATTTTCAGCCAGCTTGAAGATGTAGAACTCCATTATATTCATATCACTTGTAGCCCCCAAGTGCCAGGTCGTTATGAAATAATGAGCGGGGACTTTGTAAACATGATCATGTAAACTTGAGCATCAACGTGTAGCCCCCAAGGGCCGGCTCAGTAAGATAATACTGAGCTGGGACTTTGTATATAATTCATTAATAATAACATCATATAATGTAATCTCCACCATGTGGCTTGAACCCACGTCCATAAGGTTAAGAGCTTTGTACTCTATCAACTGAGTAGTGGATCTTTCAATGTAATGGATTAAAGCTTGTGTACCTTGAATTTTTGTCAGGAGCAATTGGTAGCCCCCAAGGGCCGGCTCATTACAATGTGATGAGTCGGGTCTTCAATAAGTTGAGCAAAAATTATTTTACATTAGCCCCCAAGTGCCATGGTGCATGCTGGCAGTGACATGGGACTTGCATATTCGATGTAATCTCAATTTGAATAATGTAGCCCCCAAGGGCCGGGTTGTAAGCCTGCAGCGACTCGAGACTATTCCTTTCATTGTAGAATAAATCATATCCATTTATAAAATAATAGCCATTGCACCAAAGCGACTTTGAATACCTCATCTGTTGATAAGTAAATCCGGAGTTTAAATACTCAGCGGCTCTTGGCCAATGGCGACTTAATGCGCATTCATTATAAGCCGGAATTTCTGAAATCCGGCGGCTTATAGCCTTTGGGAAAATCCAGAATGGATAACCCTTTTGAAGCATCAATTTTGATGATGAGCTTGAACTTAAGCATTTATATAAGTCATAGTTCTGCAAATCCTGCACAGAGTTTAAATCACATATGCCCTGGCGACTTAACGTCAAAATCGAGGGCGGGTAACCACCCAAATGTAGTCTTATCCTGCACA
Organism: Triticum aestivum; assembly: GCF_018294505.1. Lineage (NCBI taxonomy): Eukaryota > Viridiplantae > Streptophyta > Magnoliopsida > Poales > Poaceae > Triticum > Triticum aestivum. The sequence continues at coordinate 429,046,409 of NC_057795.1, read as the reverse complement.
CGAGTAGATCACAAGAACCCTTGGCGGTTTACCGCAGGGCAGGTCATAATATCTTACATATGACCACTGCGATATTGAATTTGCATTGCCGGTTTATGTGACCTGCACAGTAAGGGTGATAACCCAATCTTTAGAAGCCAAGACTTCCGAATGTTTGATGATTGTCATATGCTGGCGACTTATCATTCAAAACCATGCCGGGTTAAATTTAAACCACACTTATACTTATATCTGAACCAAAAAAGTCTCTAGATAAAAATCAAAGAGTGTGTTCAAAAAATTTAAGCCAATCAAGAAGAAAATCAAGGCTTTTAATTCGAATACGATCAGTAAACCATTCCAAAGGGGTTAAGATAGGATTCGAATACGATCATGTAGCCCCTAGTGGCTTTGGCATTGTGCCGATCAAAAGGGTACCAACAGTTATGTTCTCTTTGGTTCGAATACGACCTATGTTTGGACAGGAAGCCCCCTGATGATGTTGAGAGTTTTTTAACGACGCTGATTCGAATACGATCAACGTGGGACCCAAAGGGGTTAAGCTATGATTCGAATACGATCAAGAAGCCCCCTAGTGAGTTTGGCTTTGTGCCAATCAAGAGGGTACCGACAACTATGTTCTCTTTGGTTCGAATAAGACCTATCTTTGAACAAGAAGCCCCCAAGTGACCATATAGGTTTTGGCATTCCGCCGATCAAGAGGGTACTGATAGCCGTGCTCGATGAGTAGGAAGCCCCCAAGTGACCATAATAAGGTAAGATGTAATGCAGGATACCCATGTTTGAACCGCGCATCATGGCAGCAAGCTCTTTTTGGCACCCTTTAATCTTTCTGAGAACTCGAACTTGCGAGAGATTAACTCTTTTTGAACTGGAACTTTAAACCGGATTTGAAAGCTTCAAACTTTGTGAGAGATAAATTTACCTTGAGCCGGATTTTGAACCGGATTTGAGAGCTTGAAAGATTTGTGGTAAATAAATTTCCCTTGAACCGAATATGAAGTTTAACCAAACTGTAGTGATGGTGACGTGTGCGCCTGCCCATTGAGCCATCCAGTGCAGACGATGGTTGATAGTATATGATAATTTACCTCCAATTTGTTGAAAGAAAACCGGGCTACCCAAGCTGTAACTTGCTCATACTCAGTAAATAGCTCATGCAGACAGGTGCGGCCCGGTATGTTGATGTAGACCAGGCCACGAGAGACAGACCTCAAAGACGATCGTGGCTTCAAAGGAAGCACAGATAGCTGCGTCAGTTGCGTTGTTATAAGCCGGCGTGGACAAGAAAGTTAGCCACATTATGTTGATGTAAACTAGTCTGCAGAATGGTGGTTTGCACATATATTCATCGAGCTTGATGGCATGGTCAGATACTAGCGCATTATACTGGTAGCGCGAGCTATACATCAATGACACGGCCATAGTTTTTGTAGTGAACAATTGTCCTGCATAGACAATATTGTAGACCAAGGCAAAAATAAACTGCTCTTTGACAAAAATAGTATATGCTAATAACATATATTGTAGATGGATATCACCTGACGTGTTTAGGCCGGAAATAACCCGCCATGAAGTTGATGGTCACTAGGTGAAACTAAAATTACTCAAAGGTGAGTCGGCCGCGGGAGCAGACAGATGAGTCGGCCACGGTGTTGTAAGCCGGTGCGGACAAGCAACTTGTCCTCCTCGTTGTAAGCCGGCGCGGACGCGAGAGACGGCCACGGCATTGTAAACCAGCGCGGTCATGAGAGACGGCCACGGTGTTGTAAGCCGGTGCGGGAATCTGTTGAGTAAGGAGAACCACCTGTGCCAAATAACGTTTGGCGTGTCTCCATCTCCGCGATATAATACCAGTTTGCAATGGGTAATTTCCTTGCATATAAAATACAGCAAGGCAAAGTATAGATGAATTAATATGTTCTTAAAAATAAAGTAAATATCACCTGGTTTTTTGTCGAAGGTCGATCCAGTTGAGATAACAAGGTGACCATAAAAAACCAGCCGGTAGGTACAGTCAGCCACGACATTGCAAACGGTGCAGACAGAAAAATCAATCACAAGCGTAGTAAGCCGTGCGGACAGCGAGTCAATCGCGGGCACGGTCCCGGTTAGTTGATGTAAATCGGGTCACAAGGACAACGACTTGCACACATTCGTTCACCGGGTAGTATGGCACAAATGAAATGTCGGTACAAGAACATTGCCAGTGCGTTCCATACCCGCAGTATAACGCCTCATCTGAGGTGAACAATTGTCTGATTTTATTTTGAGTGGACAGATGAACTATGTTGCACTCGTGAGGTTGCCTGGCGTATAGTGAACAGGATGGAGACCCCTAGACCAGCTGAGTCACGGACCCCTTTTTTCCTTTTTATTTTTAGATCTCATATGAGTATCTGGCTACTTTTCTTCAGGTACATAACCGCAGCTATAGAGGAACAGGCAAACCCAGAGACCGGTGCATGCGGCAGGTCGTGGCAGAGGCAAGCTCAGCCCGGCGCCTGTGGCTGCGAACTGCAGTGTGTGCCAACGAGGTCAACCCGGGCGGTGCTGCGAGCCAGAGCCAGACTGGGGACGCCGAAGAGATGAAGATCAAGGCTGGTCACCGAAGCAGGATGAGGCCGGGACAGTGGAAGCGGGTGATTCGCGGCTGCTTCGGCGGGTCGCAACTGCGAGCACCAATGAACCCAGCATTACATGCAGGTCATGCAGTAGTGTTGACTCGTCGCGCGGCTAGAGACATGGCAGAGCTGGAGGCGACTCATGGCGACCAGAGATGCAATATCGATGGGTGACAATAGCTGTGGAGGCGGCCCATTAAACTTGGGCATTTTTGTATAATAAACCAAAGTCATCTGAGTCACTAGACAAACTTGTGTCCGATAAATATTTCCTCCATGTACTCCCGTACAAGTTGCCTGAACAAGCCGTTTGACTAATGTATCATGAAGAAATGATAGGGATCTGGCTGCAGATTTTGCTGGTCGTTGATTCATGCTCCTCCCAAGATTACTCGACGCACCCGCGGCAGACACGGCGACTCGGTTCCCCTGCGACCGCCACGAGTCAGCGGTAGAGTCCGCGGGGGCGGTTCAAGTTGCTCGATGGAGTTGGAGGTCGACGTTTCAGCAAACAACCAGTTCGAAGAGGCGGCCGTGACCCGGCGAGGTGATAACCCACAAGTATAGGGGATCGCAACAACTTTAGAGGGTAGAGTATTCAACCCAAATTTATTGATTCGACACAAGGGGAGCCAAAGAATATTCTTGAGTATTAGCAGTTGAGTTGTCAATTCAACCACACCTGGATAACTTAGTATCTACAGCAAAGTATTTAGTAGCAAAAGTGGTATGATAATAATAGTAACGGTAGCAAAAGTGTTATTTCCACGCCCAATCAAGCATCTACTAGCAAATATAGCAAAATAGCGTAACACAGGAAAGTGTATGCTAGAGACCTTCGCCTCGGAGCCCTTCTTTGGCTCCTCTACAGCAATAGTATTAACAAAGCCGCCCACATATTCACGATGGGGTTCATCTAACTCTCCCTCATAAGGTATCCTACATACCGCGCAAAAATGACGTAAAGACATTTCTTTGAATTCATCATATAAATGAAATGATACTGCAGGCGGTGACTTCTTAGGATAATAATAAAAGTTTTGCACAAAAGTATTGGTAAGTAAGAGATACTGATCGATTCGGTCGTTGATGAAACCGGTGAGGCCTGCAGTCTCGATTAAAGCATAAAAGTCTTCATGAATTCCGGCTTCTTTCAAGAAATCCTCGCATGGCCATTCACACGACCGTACTTCCGCTAAGCGAGGAAGATTATACTTGGCTTTTTCCTTCTCTTTTGCTTGTTTTTCCTCAGAGCTTTGACTAGAAGAGCCTTTAAAGAGCCTCCTTAACATTTTCTGAAAATTTCTGAAATTTTAGTAACTTCAAAATAAAAGTGAATAAAACTAAACAAGATTGATAGCAACTACTCCTACAAGTGCCTAAAGCCTATATCATGCATTGGAATTACTTGGGACCTCAAACTTTTAACATGCAAGCTCAAGAACATGGTCACCTATGCAACAAAAATTTGCAATGAATAAATCACTAGAACAAAAACTAATTGGACCAATGTAGGAGTCACATACCAAGCAACAATCTCCCAAAGCAGTTTTGTGAATGGAGCTTTGAGCTAAGAGATCGAAAATCGCAGCAAAACGAGCTAGACCTCGTGCTTGAGCTGGATGGGGATTTTTTTGGGTAGAATATGAAGTGTGTGGGTGCTGGCATAAGTGGAGGGGAGCCACCAGGGGCCCATGAGACAGGGGGTGCGCCCTACAAGGGGGGGGCTCCCTCCTCTCTCGTGGCCTGGTGCTTGCCCCTCCTGCAGTGTTTTCAGTGCCTAAAATCCTCAAATATTCCAGAAAAAATCATACTAAATTTGCAGGGCATTTGGAGCACTTTTATTTTTGGACTATTTTTTAATGCACGGATAATTAAGAAAATAGACGGATAATACTATTTTTTATTTGTTTAATCTAAATAACAGAAAACTAAAAAGAGGGTACACAAGGTTGTGTCTTCTAGTTTCATCCATCTCGTGATCATCAAAATGAACCTGCTAACAAGGTTGATCAAGTCTTGTTAACAAACTCATTCCAAATAACACGGAACCGGAGAAATTTCGAATAACACTAAGTTACCTCAACGGGGATATGAAAATCCCCGACAATAAGAATATCATACTTTTTCTTAACAGTAGGAAGAGGAATTCAAAACCTCCAAAAATGATTGTTGGAACTTTTTCAATAAAATTGACGCTATGAACTTGAGATTGTTTCCTAGAAAAGTGTACCATATGCTCATTACCATTAACATGAAAAGTGACATTGCCTTTGTTGCAATCAATAACAGCCCCTGCAGTATTAAGAAAAGGTCTACCAAGGATAATAGACATACTATCGTCCTCGAGAATATCAAGAATAACAAAGTCCGTTAAGATAGTGACATTTGCAACCACAACAGGCACATCCTCACAAACACCGACAAGTATAGCAGTTGATTTATCAGCCATTTGCAAAGATATTTTAGTTGGTGTCAACTTATTCAATTCAAGTCTATGATATAAAGAGAGAGGCATAACACTAACACCGGCTCCAAGATCACATAAAGCCGTTCTAATATAATTTCTTTTAATGGAGCATGGTATAGTTGGCACACCCGGATCTCCAAGTTTCTTTGGTATTCCACCTTTAAAAGTGTAATTAGCAGGCCTGGTGGAAATTTCAGCTTCCGGTATCTTTCTTTTATTTGTGATGATATCCTTCATATACTTAGCATAAGGATTTACTTTAAGCATATCAGTTAAGCGCATACGTAAGAAAATAGGTCTAATCATTTCAGCAAAGCGCTCAAAATCCTCATCATCCTTTGACTTGGATGGTTTAGGAGGAAAGGGCATGGGTTTCTGAAAACATGGTTCTCTTTCTTTACCGTGCTTCCTAGCAACAAAATCTTTCTTATCATAATGTTGATTCTTTGATTTTGGGTTATCACGATCAACAGCAGGTTCAATCTCTACATCATTGTCTTTGCTAGGTTGAGCATCAACATGAACATTATCATTAACATTATCACTAGGTTCATGTTCGTCACCTAATTTTGTTTCAGCATCAGAAATAGAAATATCATTGAGATTCTCAGGTGCGTCTATAGTAGGTTCATTAGAAGCATGCAAGGTTCTATCGTCTTTATTTTTATTCTTTTTAGAAGAACTAGGTGCCTTTAAATTATTTCTTTGAGAATCTTGATCGATTCTCTTAGGGTGGCCTTCAGGATACAAAGGTTCCTGAGTCATTCTACCAGTTCTAGTAGCCACTCTAACCGCAAAGTCATTTTTATTATTCAATTCCTCAAGCAAATCATTTTGAGCTTTAAGTACTTGCTCAGCTTGAGTAGCAACCATAGAAGCATATTTTCTAATGCGGTGAAGTTAATCTTTAACTCTAGCCAGATTATCACCTACGTCCTATCTCGAAAGCATTATTCTTTAACTCTCTACCAACATAAGCATTAAAACTTTCTTGCCTAGCCATAAAGTCATCAAATTCATCTAAGCATAGGCTATGAAATTTTGTAGATGGTATTTCAACTTTATCATATCTATAGAGAGAATTTACCTTTATTTCCTGTGTCGGGTTATCAAGAAAATGTGGTTCTTTAGGCGGTAAATTAAGACCATGTATTTCTTCAATAGGAGGTAAATTCTTAACATCTTCAGCTTTAATACCTTTTTCTTTCATTGATTTCTTTGCCTCTTGCATATCTTCAGGACTGAGAAATAAAACACCTCTCTTCTTCGGAGTGGGTTTAGGAATAGGCTCAATTGGTTCAGGAATTACTTCAGGAACTGGCTCGGGAAGAGTCCAATTATTTTCATTAGTCAACATATTATTCAATAGTATTTCAGCTTCGTCGACTGTTCTTTCCCTGAAAACACAACCAGCACAACTATCCAAGTAGTCCTTGGAAGCATTGGTTAGTCCATTATAAAAGATATCAACTATTTCATTTTTCTTAAGAGGATGATCAGGCAAAGCATTAAGTAACCGGAGAAGCCTCCCCCAAGCTTGTGGGAGACTCTCTTCTTTGATTTGCACAAAATTATATATTTCCCACAAGGCAGCTTGTTTCTTATGAGCAGGGAAATATTTAGCAGAGAAGTAATAAATCATATCCTGGGGACTACGCACACAACCAGGAGCAAGAGAATTATACCAAGTCTTAGCATCACCCTTTAATGAGAAAGGAAATATCTTAAGGATATATAAATAGCGAGACTTCTCTTCATGAGTAAACAGGGTGGCTATATCATTCGACTTGGTAAGATGTGCCACAACGGTTTCAGATTCGAGGCCATAAAAAGGATCAGATTCAACTAAAGTAATAATATCAGGATCAACAGAGAATTCATAATCCTTATCAGTAACACAGATAGGTGAAGTAGCAAAAGCAGGATCGGGTTTCATTCTAGCATTAAGAGACTGTTGCTTCCATTTAGCTAATAATTTCTTAAGATCATTTCTATCATTGCAAGCAAGAATTTCCATAGCAGCTGCTTCATTCATAACATAACCCTTAGGAACAACAGGTAACACATAATCATTGGGGGAACCTTCATCATCACTATCATCAATAATAGGTTCTTCAATATTTTCACCCCCCTAACTCTAGCAAGTTGTTCATCTAGAAATTCACCTAATGGGAAAGTAGTATCACACACAGAAGTAGTTTCATCAGGCATAGCAAAAGTGGCATCATCAATAACATGCGACGTATCAGAATTCATAGCAGTAGTAGGTTTAGGTATCGCAAGCCTACTAATAACGGAAGGAGAATCTAGTGCAGAGCTAGATGGCAGTTCCTTACCTCCCCTCGTAGTTGAGGGAAAAATAGTAGTTCGATCGTCTTTCAAGTTCTTCATAGTGATCAACAGATATAAATCCCAAGTGACTCAGAGAATAGAGCTATGCTCCCCGGCAACGGCGCGAGAAATTAGTCTTAATAACCCACAAGTATAGGGGATCACAACAGCTTTCGAGGGTAGAGTATTCAACCCAAATTTATTGATTCGACACAAGGGGAGCCAAAGAATATTCTTGAGTATTAGCAGTTGAGTTGTCAATTCAACCACACCTGGTAACTTAGTATCTGCAGCAAAGTATTTAGTAGCAAAAGTGGTTTGATAATAACAGTAACGGTAGCAAAAGTAAAGATAAATGTTTTTGGGTTTTTGTAGTAGTTTTAACAGTAGCAACGGAAAAGTAAATAAGCGAAGAACAATATGTGAAAAGCTCGTAGGCAATGGATCAGTGATGGATAATTATGCCGGATGCGATTCCTCATGCAATAGTTATAACATAGGGTGATATAGAACTAGCTCCAATTCATCAATGTAATGTACGCATGTATTCTGTAAATAGTCATACGTGCTTATGGAAAAGAACTTGCATGACATCTTTTGTCCTACCCTCCCGTTGAAGCGGGGTCCTTACGGAAACTAAGGGATATTAAGGCCTCCTTTTAATAGAGAACCGGAACAAAGAATTAGCGCATAGTGAATACATGAACTCCTCAAACTACGGTCATCACCGAGAAGTATCCCGATTATTGTCACTTTGGGGTTGTCGGATCATAACACATAATAGGTGACTATAGACTTGCAAGATAGGATCAAGAACACACATATATTCATGAAAACATAATAGGTTCAGATCTGAAATCATGGCACTCGGGCCCTAGTGACAAGCATTAAGCATAGCAAAGTCATAGCAACATCAATCTCAGAACATAGTGGATAATAGGGATCAAACCCTAACAAAACTAACTTGATTACATGGTAAATCTCATCCAACCCATCACCGTCCAGCAAGCCTACGATGGAATTACTCACGCACGGTGGTGAGCATCATGAAATTGGTGATGGAGGATGGTTGATGATGACGACAGTGACGAATCCCCCTCTCCGGAGCCCCGAACAGACTCCAGATCAGCCCTCCCGAGAGAGATTAGGGCTTGGCGGCGGCTCCGTGTCGTAAAACGCGATGAAACTTTCTCTCTGATTTTTTTCTCCCCGAGACGGAATATCTGGAGTTGGAGTTGAGGTCGGAGGAGGTCGAGGGGGCCCACGAGATAGGAGGCCGCGCCCTAGGGGGGTGCCCCCTGTCTTGTGGACAGGCTGTGGGCCCCCTGGCATTGATTCTTTCGCCAAAAATTCTTATTAATTCCAAAAAGTGCCTTTGTGGATTTCCAGGACATTCCGAGAACTTTTCTTATCTACACATAAAACAACATCATGGTAGTTCTGCTGAAAATAGCGCCAGTCCGGGTTAGTTTCATTCAAATCATGCAAGTTAGAGTCCAAAACAAGGGCAAAGGTGTTTGGAAAAGTAGATACGTTGGAGACGTATCAACTCCCCAAGCTTAAACCTTTGCTTGTCCTCAAGATATTCAGTTGATAAACTAAAAGTGATAAAGAAAAACTTTTACAAACTCTGTTTGCTCTTGTTGTTGTAACATGAAAAGCCAGCATTCAAGTTTCAGGAAATATTATGCACTAACCATACTCACAATAACACATAGGTCTCACAATTACTCATATCAATAGCATAATCAACTAGAGATCCATAATAATAAAACTCGGATGACAACACTTTCTCAAAATAATTATGACATGATATAACAAAATGGTATCTCGCTAGCCCTTTCTGAGACCGCAAAACATAAATGCAGAGCACCTTTAAAGATCAAGGACTGACTAAACATTGTAATTCATGGTAAAAGAGATCCAGTCAAGTCATACCCAATATAAACCAATAATAATGAATGCAAATGACAGTGTGCTCTCCAGCGGGTGCTTTTAATAAGAAGGATAATGACTCAACATAAAAGTAAATAGATAGGCCCTTCGCAGATGGAAGCAGGGATTTGTAGAGGTGCCAGAGCTCGATTTTAAAATAGAGATTGAATAACATTTTGAGAGGCATACTTTCACTGTCAACACAACAACTATGAGATGGTTGTATCTTCCATACTACATGCATTATAGGTAGTTCCCAAACAGAATGGTAAAGGTTTATACTCCCCCAACCACCAACAAGCATCAATCCATGGCTTGCTCGAAACAACGAGTTCCTCCAACATACAACAGCCCTGGGGGAGTTTTGTTTAATTATTTTGATTTGCTTTGATCTTTTGGATCATGGGACTGGGCATCCCGGTTACCGGCCCTTTCTCGTGAATGAGGAGCGGAGTCCACTCCTCGTGAGAATAACCCACCTAGCATGGAAGATATAGGCAGCCCTAGTTGTAACATGAGCTGCTCGAGCATACAAAACAGAATTTCATTTGAAGGTTTGGAGTTTGGCACATACAAATTTACTTGGAACGGCAGGTAAATACCGCATATAGGTAGGTATAGTGGACTCATATGGAACAACTTTGGGGTTTAAGGAGTTTGGATGCACAAGCAGTATTCCCGCTTAGTACAGGTGAAGGCTAGCAAAAGACTGGGAAGCGACCAACTGAGAGAGCGACAACAGTCGTAAGCATGCATTAAAATTAATTCACACCGAATACAAGCATGAGTAGGATATAATCCACCATGAACATAAATATCATGAAGGCTATGTTGATTTGATTCAACTACATGCGTGAACATGTGCCAAGTCGAGTCACTCAATTCATTCAAAGGAGGATACCATCCCATCATACCACATCATAATCATTCTAATAGCATGTTGGCACGCAAGGTAAACCATTATAACTCATAGCTAATCAAGCATGGCACAAGTAACTATAATCTCTAAATGTCATTGCAAATATGTTTACTTCATAATAGTTGACTCAGGAACAATGAACTCATCATATTTACAAAACCAAGAGAGGTCGAGTTCATACCAGCTTTTCTCATCCCAATAAGTCCATCATATATCGTCATTATTGCCTTTCACTTGCACGACCGAATGATGTGTATAATAATAAGAGTGCACGTGCATTGGACTAAGCTGGAATCTGCAAGCATTCAACTCAAGAGAGAAGACAGGGTAATATGGGCTCTAAATTATATAAACAATCATGCATATAAGAGCCACTAAGCATTTTCAATATGGTCTTCTCGACCCCCAAAAGAAAGAAAAGAAAATAAAACTATTTACACGGGAAAGCTCCCAACAAGTAAGAAGAAGAACAAGAAATCTTTTTGGGTTTTCATTTTAATTTCTACTACAAACATAGAAATTAAACTAACTAAATTTTTTGGTTTTTTTCTTAAAGTTTATCAAACACACAAGAAGAAAACTAAAAAAAGAAATTTAAACTAGCATGGATAATACAATGAAAGAGTATGAGCACCGACGACTAGTGTGTGAACATGAATGTAAAGTCGGTGAGAAATACGTACTCCCCCAAGCTTAGGCTTTTGGCCTAAGTTGGTCTAGTACCAAGGACCGCCGCTACTCTCCCCGGTGTAGTGGGAGGTGTAATCAGGATACCACTGGCTGGTCATCTCCGGATCCCACTGGATAGATGATGCACGATAAGGGTCCAGCTCAGGTTCCAGCTCAGGTTCAGGTTCTGGAGTAAAAGCTTGAGCTTGGTGATTGTTCACCGCTTCCGGTGTGACAAGACGATTTTCTGCAAGCAAATCAAACAACAGAGGCGCAGGCAAAATAATAATCTCAAAGTGTTTCTTATTGAATCTAAGTTTATACAAGAGCATCTTCTCTTCGTTGTCAACAATAAACTTGTGTGCTACCATGCTCTTATAATCTAAGATGTGAGGAGGTAATTTTGTCTCCTCTTCCTCATAATGCCTAATGGGTATCTGAAAATGTTCAGCAAGACGTGTAGCATAGATACCTCCAAATATGGAGCCTTTTGTACGATTCAGGGCTAGCCGTTTAGCAACAATGACACCATACTAAAAGTATTGTCTCCAAGCAAAGCATGTTGAAGAATGATAATATCAAGAACGCTCAAATTCCCACTATTTCCACGACCAATCAAGCATCTACTAGCAAATATAGCAAAATAGCATAACACAGGAAAGTGTATGCTAGAGACCTTTGCCTCGGAGCCCTTCTTTGGCTCCTCTACAGCAATAGTATTAACAAAGCCGCCCACATCTTCACGATGGGGTTCATTTAACTCTCCCTCATAAGGAATCCTACATACCGCGCAAAAATGACATAAAGACATTTCTTTGAATTCATCATATAAATGAAATGATACTGCTGGCGGTGACTTCTTAGGATAATAATAAAATTTTTGCACGATAGTATTGGTAAGTAAGAGATACTGATCGATTCGGTCGTTAATGAAACCGGTGAGGCCTGCAGTCTCGATTAAAGCATAAAAGTCTTCATGAATTCCGGCTTCTTTCAAGAAATCCTCGCATGGTCATTCACACGACGGTACTTCCGCTAAGCGAGGAAGATTATACTTGGCTTTTTCCTTCTCTTTTGCTTGTTTTTCCTCAGAGCTTTGGCTTGAAGAGCCTTTAAAGAGCCTCCTTAATATTTTCTGAAGATTTCTGAAATTTTAGTAACTTCAAAATAAAAGTGAATAAAACTAAACAAGATTGATAGCAACTACTCCTACAAGTGCCTAGAGCCTATATCATGCATTGGAATTACTTGGGACCTCAAAAATTTAACATGCAAGCTCAAGAACATGGTCACCTATGCAGCAAAAATTTGCAATGAATAAAGCACTAGAACAAAAACTAATTGGACCAATGGAGGAGTCACATACCAAGCAACAATCTCCCAAAGCAGTTTTGTGAATGGAGCTTTGAGCTAAGAGATCGAAAATCGCAGCAAAACGAGCTAGAACTCGTGCTTGAGCTGGATGGGGATTTTTTGGGTAGAAGATGAAGTGTGTGGGTGCTGGCATAAGTGGAGGGGAGCCACCAGGGGCCCACGAGACAGGGGGGCGCGCCCTAGAGGGGGGGGGCGCCCTCCTCTCTCGTGGCCTGGTGCTTGCCCCTCCTGCAGTGTTTTCAGTGCCTAAAATCCTCAAATATTCCAGAAAAATCATACTAAATTTGCAGGGCATTTGGAGCACTTTTATTTTGGACTATTTTTTAATGCACGGATAATTCAGAAAACAGACGGATAATACTATTTTTGCTTTATTTATTCTAAATAACAGAAAGTAAAAAGAGGGTACAGAAGGTTGTGCCTTCTAGTTTCATCCATCTCGTGATCATCAAAATGAACCCACTAACAAGGTTGATCAAGTCTTGTTAACAAACTCATTCCGAATAACACGGAACCGGAGAAATTTCGAATAACACTAAGTTACCTCAACGGGGATATGAAAATCCCCAACAATAAGAATATCATAGTTTTTCTTGACAGTAGGAAGAGGAAATTCAAAACCTCCAAAAATGATAGTTGGAACTTTTTCAATAGAATTGATGCTATGAACTTGAGATTGTTTCCTCAGAAAGTGTACCGTATGCTCATTACCATTAACATGAAAAGTGACATTGCCTTTGTTGCAATCAATAACAGCCCCTGCAGTATTAAGAAAAGGTCTACCAAGGATAATAGACATACTATCGTCCTCGGGAATATCAAGAATAACAAAGTCCGTTAAGATAGTGACATTTGCAACCACAACAGGCACATCCTCACAAATACCGACAGGTATAGCAGTTGATTTATCAGCCATTTGCAAAGATATTTCAGTAGGTGTCAACTTATTCAATTCAAGTCTACGATATAAAGAGAGAGGCATAACACTAACACCGGCTCCAAGATCACATAAAGCAGTTCTAACATAATTTCTTTTAATGGAGCATGGTATAGTTGGCACACCCGGATCTCCAAGTTTCTTTGGTATTCCACCCTTAAAAGTGTAATTAGCAAGCATGGTGGAAATTTCAGCTTCCGGTATCTTTCTTTTATTTGTGATGATATCCTTCATATACTTAGCATAAGGAGTTACTTTAAGCATATCAGTTAAGCCCATACGTAAGAAAATAGGTCTAATCATTTCGGCAAAGCGCTCAAAATCCTCATCATCCTTTGACTTGGATGGTTTAGGAGGAAAGGGCATGGGTTTCTGAACCCATGGTTCTCTTTCTTTACCGTGCTTCCTAGCAACAAAATCTCTCTTATCATAACGTTGATTCTTTGATTGTGGGTTATCAAGATCAACAGCAGGTTCAATCTCTACATCATTGTTTTTGCTAGGTTGAGCATCAACATGAACATTATCATTAACATTATCACTAGGTTCATGTTTGTCACCTGATTGTGTTTCAGCATCAGAAATAGAAATATCATTGGGATTCTTAGGTGCGTCTACAGTAGGTTCATTAGAAGCATGCAAAGTTCTATAGTCTATCTTTTTCTTCTTTTTAGAAGAACTAGGTGCCTCTAAATTATTTCTCTGAGAATCCTGCTCGATTCTCTTAGGGTGGCCTTCAGGATACAAAGGTTCCTGAGTCATTCTACCAGTTCTAGTAGCCACTCTAACGTCAAAGTCATTTTTATTATTCAATTCCTCAAGCAAATTATTTTGAGCTTTAAGTACTTGCTCAACTTGAGTAGCAACCATAGAAGCATATTTGCTAACGCGGTGAAGTTCATCTTTAACTCTAGCCAGATTATCACCTATGCGTCCTATCTCGAAAGCATTATTCTTTAACTCTCTACCAACATAAACATTAAAACTATCTTGTCTAGCCATAAAGTCATCAAATTCATCTAAGCATGGGCTATGAAATTTAGTAGAGGGTATTTCAACTTTATCATATCTATAGAGAGAATTTACCTTTACTACCTGTGTCGGGTTATCAAGACAATGTGGTTCTTCAGGCGGTAAATTAAGACCATGTATTTCTTCAATAGGAGGTAAATTCTTAACATCTTCAGCTTTAATACCTTTTTCTTTCATTGATTTCTTTGCCTCTTGCATATCTTCAGGACTGAGAAATAAAACACCTCTCTTCTTCGGAGTGGGTTTAGGAATAGGCTCAGGAGTTGGCTCAATTGGTTCAGGAATTACTTCAGGAACTGGCTCAGGAAGAGTCCAATTATTTTCATTAGTCAACATATTATTCAATAGTATTTCAGCTTCGTCGACTGTTCTTTCCCTGAAAACACAACCAGCACAACTATCCAAGTAGTCCTTGGAAGCATCGGTTAGTCCATTATAAAAGATATCAAGTATTTCATTTTTCTTAAGAGGATGATCAGGCAAAGCATTAAGTAACCGGAGAAGCCTCCCCCAAGCTTGTGGGAGACTCTCTTCTTTGATTTGCACAAAATTATATATTTCCCGCAAGGCAGCTTGTTTCTTATGAGCAGGGAAATATTTAGCAGAGAAGTAATAAATCATATCCTGGGGACTACGCACACAACCAGGAGCAAGAGAATTATACCAAGTCTTAGCATCACCCTTTAATGAGAACGGAAATATCTTAAGGATATATAAATAGCGAGACTTCTCATCATGAGTAAACAGGGTGGCTATATCATTCAACTTGGTAAGATGTGCCACAACAGTTTCAGATTCAAGGCCATAAAAAGGATCAGATTCAACTAAAGTAATAATATCAGGATCAACAGAGAATTCATAATCCTTATCAGTAACACAGATAGGTGAAGTAGCAAAAGCAGGATCGGGTTTCATTCTAGCATTAAGAGACTGCTGCTTCCATTTAGCTAATAATTTCTTAAGATCATTTCTATCATTGCAAGCAAGAATTTCCATAGCAGCTGCTTCATTCATAACATAGCCCTTAGGAACAACAGGTAATACATAATCATTGGGGGAACCTTCATCATCACTATCATCAATAATAGGTTCTTCAATATTTTCATTCCCCCTAACTCTAGCAAGTTGTTCATCTAGAAATTCACCTAATGGCAAAGTAGTATCACGCACAGAAGTAGTTTCATCATGCATAGCAGAAGTGGCATCATCAATAACATGCGACATATCAGAATTCATAGCAGTAGCAGGTTTAGGTGTCGCAAGCCTACTAATAACGGAAGGAGAATCTAGTGCAGAGCTAGATGGCAGTTCCTTACCTCCCCTCGTAGTTGAGGGCAAAATAGTAGTTCGATCGTCTTTCAAGTTCTTCATAGTGATCAACAGATATAAATCCCAAGTGACTCAGAGAATAGAACTATGCTCCCCGGCAACGATGCCAGAAATTAGTCTTGATAACCCACAAGTATAGGGGATCGCAACAGCTTTCGAGGGTAGAGTATTCAACCCAAATTTATTGATTCGACACAAGGGGAGCCAAAGAATATTCTTGAGTATTAGCAGTTGAGTTGTCAATTCAACCACACCTGGATGACTTAGTATCTGCAGCAAAGTATTTAGTAGCAAAAGTGGTATGATAATAATAGTAACGGTAGCAAAAGTAAAGATAAATGTTTTTGGGTTTTTGTAGTAGTTTTAACAGTAGCAACGGAAAAGTAAATAAGCGAAGAACAATATGTGAAAAACTCGTAGGCAATGGATCAGTGATGGATAATTATGCCGGATGTGATTTCTCATGCAATAGTTATAACATAGGGTGATATAGAACGAGCTCCAATTCATCAATGTAATGTAGGCATGTACTCCGTAAATAGTCATACGTGCTTATGGAAAAGAGCTTGCATGACATCTTTTGTCCTACCCTCCCGTTGAAGCGGGGTCCTTACGGAAACTAAGGGATATTAAGGCCTCCTTTTAATAGAGAACCAGAACAAAGCATTAACGCATAGTGAATACATGAACTCCTCAAACTACGGTCATCACCGAGAAGTATCCCGATTATTGTCACTTCAGGGTTGTCGGATCATAACACATAATAGGTGACTATAGACTTGCAAGATAGGATCAAGAACACACATATATTCATGAAAATATAATAGGTTCAGATCTGAAATCATGGAACTCGGGCCCTAGTGACAAGCATTAAGCATAACAAAGTCATAGCAACATCAATCTCAGAACATAGTGGATACTAGGGATCAAACCCTAACAAAACTAACTTGATTACATGGTAAATCTCATCCAACCCATCACCGTCCAGCAAGCCTATGATGGAATTACTCACGCACGGCGGTGAGCATCATGAAATTGGTGATGGAGGATGGTTAATGATGACAACGGTGACGAATCCCCCTCTCCGGAGCCCCGAACGGACTCCAGATCAGCCCTCCCGAGAGAGATTAGGGCTTGGCGGCGGCTCCGTGTCGTAAAACGCGATGAAACTTTCTCTTTCATTTTTCTCTCCCCGAGACGGAATATATGGAGTTGGAGTTGAGGTCGGAGGAGGTCTAGGGGGCCCACGAGATAGGAGGCCGCGCCCTAGGGGGGCGCCCCTGACTCGTGGAAAGGCTATGGGCCCCCTGGCATTGATTCTTTTGCCAAAAATTCTTATTAATTCCAAAAAGTGCCTCCATGGATTTCCAGGGCATTCCGAGAACTTTTCTTTTCTACACATAGAACAACATCATGGTAGTTCTGCTGAAAATAGCGTCAGTCCGGGTTAGTTTCATTCAAATCATGCAAGTTAGAGTCCAAAACAAGGGCAAAAGTGTTTGGAAAAGTAGATACGTTGGAGACGTATCACGAGGTAGCAGAGGTAGATGTCGAGGCGAACAACTCAAAGCGAGAAAGGACATTGGCGCAGCCCAGCAGAGGCAAGTCGAGGCGACCGGCGGCTCAGGGCACGAGGCGACTTAGAGGCGTCTGAGAAAGGAGCCGGGCACAACACAAGCGTGGTCGAGGAACCACCAGGCTCGATGGTCGATGGCTCGGAGAGGTAGCAGTTTGCAGTTGAAGGTGATGCGGCGACGGATTCGGTTCCACAGCGGCCGGTGCAGCAGTGGCGGAGCCGCGGACGTCAAGGAGACCCCAGGAGAGGAGAAGCGCCGCGGCAAGCCTGCTCAGGATGCAGCGATAAGGTGAGGCGGAGGTAGCCTGCGGTAGTAAAGGCGTCAAATGAACTGCAGGTAACAGCGACTCGGGCAGGGTCTAGAGTGTTGCGGCGCAGGACCGGCTTAGAGCATCGGGACAACCGAAGCATGGCCGGCGATTAGTCAGGGCAGTTCGGCGGCAACGTCAGTTTAGCGGAGGCGATTTGGCGGCTTAGAAGGAGGGCAGCGGAAGTGATTCGGTGACTCGTTCCGGTGGCCCGGCCCTCAGGTGGAGGCGGCTTGAGGCTCGGAATGGCACGCGGCCATGGCGACTTGGAGGTGGCAGCTCGGGGGCGCCGGTTTAAAGCAGCCGTGTAAGCGGAGTAAGGGCGCTCCGGCGGGTCAAAAGGGTGCCTCCGCGACGGCGACGGGTTGGAGAGGCATGGTGTAGTAGCACTGGCAGCTCCACCGCGGTGGAGACCCGGCGGCCGTGGCCGGTTCAACGCGAGATAGATGAGGACCAGCAGAGGAGAGGCACTGTGGTGGTTTAGACAAACAGCGACTTGTAACCGCAGAGACAGCAGCGGCGGGTGATGGCTCAGAATAACCATGGCAGCCCGACCGGCGGTGGTGTGCTCGGTGGAGACTCAGAGGCCGAGTCATGATTGGTTTGACTCCCCCTTTTGTTTTTCCTTTTCTCAGATCCGATTTGTACTAGTAGCACTTGATAGCTTCTTTGCACGTACATAGCGAGCGGGGATCAAACTTTGTAGCTTGCCATGATGAAAACTAGTACTTGATAATTTAGTACTGACTAGCCCGGTCTCCACGAGGACGATGATGTGTGCGCTGCAGCGGCGTTGCTTTTGATTGTCCAACAGTCATTGCCATCTAACTTGTTAACAATAATCATATATAATTTCCTCGGGAGCAGCAAATGGTAACTCGGCGAAACAGCCAGTGCCTGGACGCATTGGAACTCTTGTCGGACTCGGCGTCTTTGCACCAGCGTACAGACGCGCAACCCGGCTCTGTACGGGTTATCCTATGCCGGGTTATCATGCGTGATTTTTTTTCTCATGCTAGCTCTTCCTCATCCACGCAATCGCAAATCTCTCAATCCTGAGATAGATCCCTCCAAGAACTCAACACCATCATGCGCGAGCCCCATGGTGGGCGCCAACTATCGTGGAATTGTCATGTCAGATATCCTTAGTGTGAGGAATTAGTCGTGAGGTCAACGCATCTATGTTGTAGCTTGAGAGGGGTTGGGCGGAATTGAGAGACGCAACACAAGACAAGGATTTAGACAGCTTCGAGCCCCGGGAAACATCATCCGGTAATAACCCTACATGATGTTTGTCGCTAGGTCTCATTATGATCATTAGGGAGTTGCCGTATAGGCTGGCTCTCGTCTAATTGTGTCTATCCCTAGAGATTATTGCTTGCTTCTCCCCTCTTGGGGTGCCCTGCCCCTCCTTATATAAGTTGAAGGGGCGGGTTACATGTAGAGTCCATCTCGGACTAAGACTTAAACTATTCTGACTTCTCATCACGGGCTTCTCTCCATGGGCTTCTTTAACGTCTTGGGCTTCTTACAATCTGGCTTATAATCTGACTTACGGTCTGGCTTATGATCTGACTTACCATCTGGCTTATCATCTGGCTTACCATCTGGCTTACATGACTGTGTCTGCCGGGTCACATGACTGTGTTTGCCAGGTCATATGACTATGTCCGCCGGGTCATATGACTGTGTCCGCCGGGTCATATGACTGTGTCCGTCGGGTCATAATGCTTAACTGTTCCTGCGGGCTTAATCTGCTTAACTCTTCCTGTCGGCTTATAGTCTGCCGGGTCATCAATGAAACATCAAGTCCCAGCCGGTTCATATCTCCGGCCGGGTCACACCGCGGGGTATATCCCCGACACCTATGTTAGTAAGCTCGCCAGGAGCGGAGCATATGGCAAGCCAAGGATGTTTTCAGACGCCATTCACCATAGGTAGTCATGTTTTCCCCTCGGATCTGATAATTCTGGAGTCGCAAGGATTGGATGTGATTTTGGGTATGGATTGGCTATCGAGGTATGGAGGAAACATCGATTACGCCAGTAAGTCAATTATGCTCACCACCCCAGAAGGAAGCAGGATCAAGTATGTATCCCGGCATGTGCCGAAGAGGACTCAAGTGAATTCCTTATCAGGAGTTGTACAGGAGGAAGTACTAGTGGTGAAGGATTTCCCTGACGTATTTCCAGAGGAGTTGCTAGGCATGCCACCAGATAGAGACATTGGGTTTTTGATTGAGCTTTTGCCAGGCACCGGGCCAATATCAAAGAGACCGTATCGGATGCTCGTGCAGGATTTGGAGGAAATTAAGAAGCAGATTAAGGAGTTACTGGATAAAGGTTATATTCAACCAAGTTCGTCACCTTGGGGAGCCCCAGTACTTCTAGTGGAGAAGAAGGATGGATCGTTAAGGATGGTTGTTGATTATCGTGCGTTGAATGAAGTGATGATCAAGAACAAGTACCCACTGCCGATAATCAATGATTTGTTTGACCAGTTGCAAGGAGCTAAATTATTTTCCAAGATTGATCTGCAATCAGGATACCATCAGCTGAAGATTCGAGAGCAGGATATACCAAAGACAACTTTTACCACAAGGTACGGGCTATACGAGTATACCTCCGTTATGTCATTTGGTCTGACTAACGCGCCTGCCTATTTCATGAACATGATGAACAAGGTGTTTATGGAATTTTTGGATAAGTTTGTCATGGTGTTCATTGATGATATATTGGTCTACTCGAAGAATGAAGAGGAGCATAAGGAGCATTTGCGTTTGGTTCTCGAGAAGCTCAGGGAACATCAGTTATATGCCAAGTTTAGCAAGTATGAGTTTTGGTTGAAGGAAGTTGGATTCCTCAGACATGTTATATCCGGAGAAGGAATAGCAGTAGACCCCACCAAAGTTGTTTCTGTGACTAAATGGGCGGCACCCACGCCAGTTGGAGAGATCATGAGTTTTCTTGGACTCACAGGTTATTACCGGAGGTTTATTGAGAATTTCTCCAGGATTGCAAAGCCCATGACAGAGTTGTTGAAGGACACCAAGTTCAAATGGACTGAGGAGTGTGAAGCCAGTTTTCAGGAGTTGAAGAAATGCTTGGTTACAACCTAGTGTTGATTCTTCCAGATCAATGAAAGGATTATCAAGTGTATTGTGACGCTTCACGTCGAGGACTTGGAGCAGTGCTTATGCAGGAGGAAAGAGTTGTTTCATATGCCTCACGACAACTTAAACCTCATGATTTGAATTATGCTACACATGATTTGGAGTTAGCAGTGCATGCGTTGAAGACATGGAGACATTTTCTCATCGGAAATCACTGTGAGGTATACACGGATCACAAGAGTTTGAAATATATCTTCACACAGAAGGAGTTGAATCTCAGGCAAAGAGATGGTTGGAGCTCATTAAGGATTATGATATGAAGTTGCACTATCATCCCGGAAAGGCTAATGTAGTAGCCGATGCGTTGAGTCGCAAGAGTTCTGTTAATACGCTCATGACCGGAGGATTACCCAAGGAGCTAGCAGAGGATCTTCATGATCTATGTTTGGAAATAGACCCGAGAGGTTATGTAACAGCATTGGAAATTCATTCCACTTTGATGGATAAAATCAGAGAAGCCCAGAAGACTGACAAGGAGATTGCTGAGAGAAAGGAAAGAATGAGCAAAGGAAAGGCTAAAGGATTTCGTGAGGATGAGCACGATACTTTATGGTTTGAGGATCGCGTATATGTGCCTAATGACCCCGAGATCAGGAAGTTGATTCTGCAGGAGGCCCATGATTTGCCGTATTCGATTCACCCAGGAAACACCAAGATGTATCTGGATTTGAAGGAAATTTTTTGGTGGACCGGAATGAAGAAGGATATTGCTGAGTATGTAGCGGTATGTGATGTATGTCAGAGAGTGAAGGCAGAGCACCAGAAGCCAGCAGGATTGCTACAGCCATTGCCGATACCCGAATGGAAGTGGGACAAAATTGGCATGTATTTTATCACTGGATTGGCCATGACTCGTTCAGGATATGACTCGATATGGGTTGTAGTCGATCGGTTGACGAAAGTAGCTCATTTCATCCCAGTGAAGACAAGTTATACAAGTGCGAAGTTGGCAAGGATATACATGACCAGGATCATATGTGTGCATGGAGTTCCGAGGACCATTGTATCAGATAGAGGAACCTAGTTTACCTCAAAATTCTGGAATCAGTTGCATGAGACTTTGGGTACCAGGCTAGAGTTCAGTACAGCCTTTCATCCACAGACAGATGGACAGACCGAGAGAGTCAATCAGATTCTGGAGGACATGTTGAGAGCTTGTGCGCTAGATTATGGATCTAGTTGGGACGACAATTTGCCATATACAGAGTTCTCTTATAACAAGAGTTATCAAGCCAGTTTGAAGATGGCCCCTTTCGAAGCATTGTACGGAAGGAGGTGCAGGACACCATTGCTATGGGATGAAGTTGGAGACCGTCAGTTTTTTGGACCAAATTTGATTAAGGAGTCTGAAGAGAAGGTTAAACCAATTCGTGATAGACTCAAGGTAGCCCAGTCCAGGCAGAAAAGTTATGCGGATTCTAAACGCAAGGAGACAGTTTATGAAGTCGAAGATAGAGTATATCTTCGCGTGTCCCCACTTCAAGGGTTAAGCGTTTTAGAGTTAAGGGAAAGTTAGCACCATGTTTTGTGGGACCATACAAAGTTTTGGAATGTATGGGAGAAGTTGCTTACAAGCTGGAATTGCCGGAAGGATTGTCAGGAGTTCACGACGTGTTTCACGTTTTCTAGTTGAAGAAGTGCCACATAGAGATGGCCAATATTCCTCTGAGAGATACAGTGCCACTAGAAGCGATTCAGCTAGATAGTGATTTGACCTATGAGGAGAAACCAGTGAAGATTCTCGAGTTTGCCAGCTGAGTCACACGCAACAAGGTTATCAAGTTTTGAAAGTTCAGTGGAGCCACCATACCGAGGATGAAGCCACCTGAGAATGAGAAGAAGACCTACGGAAGGACCACCCGCACTTATTTTCTAGCCAACCCGAATCTCTAGGGCGAGATTCATCTTAAGGGGGGTAGGTTTGTAACATCCCAAATTTCCAATTTGGAATGTTATACATAGGTCATCATTGCATATCATATTTTATTGCATTTTGGTTGATCCTAGAAATTCTAAGCAACTCAAGGACCCACGAATAGAGTTGGGGATTTCATTTTGTTTCATATTTGAGTTTTCTCAAATATCGAAAGAAGGATCAATTTGGTTTTAATCATTTTCTCTCCAAATATTTCCAATGTCAAAATAGAAGAGAGGGGATAAAATGACTTCTCCAAAATAAAAGAAATATTGGAGGAAAAACCTTAAAATCAAATAAGAATTTTATTTGGACTTTTATTGCTATTTTATTTGAATTAGGAAAAAAATGTATTTTTCATAATTGCATTAGTAGCCTAAATAAATGTTCACTTTCTCCACAATATTATTAGAGGACCGTGAAAATTTATTTCAGGATTTTCGGACTCCGTTTAGTATTTACTTTGTTTGTTTTTTTGCGTCAGTTTATTTAAAAAACGCACCGACCTAGCGGGCCGTGCCCGAGCCGGACTTCGCCCCGGCCAGCTTTTAAAGGGCGAGGCCCGACAGCCCTAGCGCCGCCAGCGCCGCCTGAAACCCTAGCGCCGCCGCCCAAAACCCGCGCCGCCGCCGCCGCCACTTCGCGCCGCCACCGCCTCGCGCGACGTCGTTGCCTGACGCCGCCTCCCCGTCGCGCCGCGGCCACCGCCACCACCAATCCCGCCACCGCCACTCACCGGAAGTAGATGCCGCAACCGCCACCGTTTCAGTTCTTCTCAGAAAACCGTTCGTTTTTTAGAAACCTAAATCTGTTTTTTAGAATAGATCGGTTCCGTTTTTTTTTCGGTTTAGTTAATTAGCGGACGTTCGTACGTATGTTCGTTCTAACGAACGTTGTTCATCGGTTATTCGCAGACATCGAACATTCGTTCGTTAGCCTGTTTGTCTCATTTTTTCCCAGGGTTTATCTGCGATTATTTTCAATCACGTTTTCTGCCCTGATCTTCGATCTAGTATATATTCTCGCTCGTTTATCCAAATTAGATGAAACAAGCGCCTAGATCTTCGCCTCGAAGTCCGCTTTCTGTTTAACCAACTTGAATAAGATTTTGGTACTGTAAAATTTGACTTTAGACCAGATTAGTAAAAGAATCTTGTTTCGTTGCTCCGTTTGATTTGATTCTTTTTGCAAACTGGAGTTCTTCAGTTGAACTTTCTGGTTAGATCTTTTTATTTGAGTTTTACCCGTGCTTCTAGTTTGAGTGCTTATGTATGCTTTTGTTTGTTTGCGATAGAATTCCCGGAGTGCAAAGCATGCTACTACGAGTCTCTAGGTTTTGCGGATCAACAACAAGGCAAGTAACACTTTGATCATATCCCTTTATTACCCTGTTTTTTATGCATTAGTTCAATCCTCGAACATTGCATGGTTAGGATCTGAATAACATGTGGGTTTGGGAAGTAGATGATGAGGTAGAACCTATTGCCCTTTTTATTATCAAACCTTTGGGAGTTACTTCTACCTTATGCTCAGAATTGCTATGCTATGCTCGTAGACGTGGATTGGGTGAGTGTATCCACGACAAATGTGAGTATGGTTAATTAATGGTTAACATAAGGTGGCTACTTAAATACACATCTAGGTGGATTGGTTGAGGCACCCTAGAGTACCCAGTGGTTGTCAGGGCACCTGGAGAAGCCAGTGTTGTCCTAGGATATCCCGGAGTACCCATGTGATCATCCTACGGTTCGCCACTCAGACTCAAAGGGATCATACGGTTATTTATGCTAGAAACTTCAGTGTGCAGCCACAAGCTATTATGGGCTCTAGCATAGTTGAGTAGGTTGCATGACCTCTTTCAGTGGTGGGCTAGTAGATGTAGGGGAAAGTAGGTGCAACTGTCCATCCAGAGTAAAGAGTTAGTGTTTCTGAAAGACTATGTCTCGGTCATCCGTTTCTCAAACACCATGTAGTGCGAGAAATCTAACGGAGGAGATCGAGTATTGCAGGGAAAAGTGCGCAAACCTCTGCAGAGTGTACGAACTAATCATGGTTAGCCGTGTCCTCGGTTATGGACATCTTGAGTATCTGGTTCTTGGATTATCATGTTGATCTCATCACTCTAAATTAAATTTGTTGGGTAATTGATATTGCTTAACTGGGATTGAGTTGGAGGAACCCTCTCAATGTTTAACAACCACCATTACAGTTAAATAAAATTTATTCCTTTGATGTAGGGAAAAATTGGCTTTATGCAAAACTTTAACCATAGAGCTTTCCACTAGGCATATATGCATGTAGTGATAGCATTTATTCTGTTCATTACTCTATGTGTTACATTGCCAACATATTCCATGTCCTGACCCATTTCGGGCTGCAACATATCATGTTGCAGACTTTTCAGACGACGAGTAAGGTGCCATAGGTCGTTGTCGTTCACTCAGCTATGTCATTGGAATTGATGGACTCACTTTATCTTCCAAGCCTTCTGCTGTTATCTTATTTAGATGGCCTTAAGACATATTATTGTAATAAGTTCTCTTTTGAGACATTCAATGTAATAAGTGTGTGATTGAAACTCTGTTTTAAATCCTCAAATACTGTGCGTGTCAGCATTACCGATCCAGGGATGAAACTGATGCACAGAGACTGGATTGTTTGAGGTCTGGTCGCTACATATCTTCCTTGGATATTAAATTGGGGTGCCTTGGGCATCCCCAAGCCTAGTGTTTTATCACTTCTTATTCTCCTCATATCGACATCTCACCCAAAACTTGAAAACTTCAATCACACAAAACTTAACGGAACTTTGTGAGATAGGTTAGTATGATAAAGGGCAAACCATTTCACTTTTGGTACTACCAAAGACAAGATTCATAATTTTTTCCACACATTTTTGTGTAGCATATCATTTCCACAATTCATATTGGGAAATATAAGCTATAGAAACTAGAAAACAAGCAAACTATGCATTGAAAACAGAATCTGTTAAAAATAGAACAATCTGTAGTAATCTGTACTCAAACCATACTTCTGCTACTCCAAAAATTATGAAGAAATTAGGACCATGTGAGAAATTTGTATATTAATCTTCTGCAAAAGAATCAACTAAAAAGCACTCTTCTGTTAAAAATGAGAGCTATTTTCGTGAGCGCAAAAGTTTCTGTTTTTCAGCAAGATCAAGTCAACTATCACCCAACATGATCCCAAAGGCTTAACTTGGCACTTTATTGAAACAAAAGCAATAAAACATGATTACTACAATCGCCTAATCATGTGAACACATAAAAACAGTAGATAAAAGTGTTGGGTTCTCTCCCAACAAGCACTTTTCTTTAATGCGTTTTAAGCTAGGCATGATGATTTCAATGATGCTCACATAAAAGTAAAGAATTGAAACATGAAAAAGAGCATCATGAATCATGTGGCAAGCACACTTAAGCCTAACCCACTTCCTATGCATAGGAATTTTGTGAGCAAACAAATTATGGAAACAATAATCAACTAGCATAGGAAGGCAAAACAAGTGCAACTTCAAAACTTTCAACATAAAGAGAGGAAACTTGATATTATTGCAATATGTAAATGCATATGTTCCTCTCTCATAATAATTTTTAGTATCATCATGAAGAAATTCAACAATATAATCATCACATAAAGCATTCCTTTCATGACATAAAAGCATAGAAAACCTATTACTCTCCACATAAGCAAATTTCTTCTCATCAATAGTAGTGGGAGAAAACTCAACAAAATAACTATCATGAGAGTGAAAATTAAATCATGATGACAAGTTTCATGGTTATCATTATTCTTTATAGCATACATGTCATCACCATATTCATCATAGATAGGAACTTTGTTATCATAGTCAATTGAAACCTCATCCAAAATGGTGGATTCATCACTAAGTAAAGTCATGACCTCTCCAAATCTACTTTCATCAATATTTTAATAAGATTCAACACCCTCCAAAATAGTGGGATCACTACAACCTAGAGTTGACATTCTTCCAAACCCACTTTCATCATTGTAATCATCATAAATATGAGGCATGCTATCATCATAATAAGTTTTCTTATCGAAAGTAGAAGGAATCGAAGGATCATATTCATTATGCAAAGCATCCCCAAGCTTGGGACAAGCATTATTTTCAGCAAGTAAATCTTCAAACATTTCATACTAATCAAACATAGCATCCCCAAGCTTGTGGTTTTGCATACCATCATAATCATTCTTATCAATAGCGTGAATGGTACCAATAGTATAGTAAACATTATTATCATATTCTTTCAAGCAAGTGCCAAAAAGATTTTCAAGATCATAGGAGACATCATTGTCTTCCCAATCATAATCATCACAACAAGTAGTAGGCATCACAAAATCATACTCAATATCATCATCCTCCATCAACATATTTGATTCACTTTCATGAGGCACAATGGTGATAGGAGCAATATTACTTGGGAGAGTTACCTTTTTACCTCTACTTTTTCTTCTTTTATTTTTCTTCTTCACCACCTCATGTGTGGGTTTAATCAACTTTTTTGAGCTTCTTGTTGAAGAGATTGATTGGATAGGAAGCTCCTCCTCGTTACCCGATTCATCATAATAAACACTAGGAGGGTATTGGGAAATATTTTCCCTTTCATTAGTACTCTCTTAATACTCTATTTAATTTCTTGTCTTTAGATAGTTGGCAATATAAGGACTCTCAATGCAATTTACCACACAAAACATATAAATTTCCTCTATATCAAAATCAAGATATCTATTGAGATTAAGTTTTGGAATACCCTTAGTTATACGTTTCATTTACTCATACCCGAAAAGAAGACTAAGCTCTTTATGATGCTCAAGGGTAATCAACTTATCACAATTTTTGGACATGATTTGATCATGAAAAAAATAGCATTGGAGATTTAAATAACCATGTTCATTGCAAAGTTCACAAGGATCGCGAGAAATATTAAATCTTTCAGCACAATCATCTAGCCTCTCTTGAAACTTTTTCGTTTCTAAATATGTATGCTTCTTACAAAATCTATCTTCCCTTTTTGGTGTGCTTTTGCACTGCCAATTCACTCCGCAAAAATTGACATTCTTATAGGAGACATCATTATCATGTCTAGTGCAATCATCATTAGCATTTTTCATATTCAAAGAATTCATACTAACAACATTGCAATCATGCTCATCATTCAAAGATTTTTTGTCAAACATTTTATACTAACAACATTGCAATCATGCTCATCATTCCTCGATCAATTGAGCACAATTTTTCCTTTCCATCATTTTCACGAAAGACATTATAAAGATGAACAATATGATGCAACCTCAATTCCATTTTTTTGTAGTTTTCTTTTTATAAACCAAACTAGTGATAAAACAAGAAACTAAAAGATTCGATTGCAAGATCTAAAGATATAGCTTCAAGCACTCACCTTCCCGGCAACGGCGCCAGAAAAGAGCTTCGTTGACGGGATGTGAGTGCCGCTTACATAACCTCCCCGGCAATGACGCCAGAAAAGAGCTTGATGTCTACTATGCAACTTTATTCTTGTAGACTCGTGTTGGGCCTCCAAGCGCAGAGTTTTGTAGCATAGTAGAAATTTTCCTCAAGTGGATGACCTAAGGTTTATCAATCCGTGGGAGGCATAGGATGAAGATAGTATCTCTCAAGCAACCCTGCAATCAAATACAAGAAATCTCTTGTGTCCCCAACACACCCAATACAATGGCAAATTGTATAGGTGCAGTAGTTCGGCGAAGAGATGGTGATAAAAGTGTAGTGTGGATAGTAGATATGAGTTTTTGTAGTGCAAACAATAAAAAACAGAAAGGTAGTAAATAGTAAAATGGAGCACAAACGGTATTGCAATGATGGAAAATGAGGCCTAGGGTGCATACTTTGACTAGTGCAATCTCTCAACAATGCTAACATAGTTGGATCATATGATCATCCCTCAAAGTGCAATAAAGAATCACTCCCGAGTTCCTATTAGCGGAGAACAGAAGATAGAAATTGTTTGTAGGGTACGAAACCACCTGGAAGCTATTCTTTCCGATCAATCTATCCTAGAGTTCATACTAAAATAATAGCAAGCTATTCTTTCCAATCGATCTAATCAAGAGTTTGTACTAAAATAACACCATGTGATACATATCAACCAACTCTAATGTCACCTAGATACTCCAATGTCGCCGCGAGTACCCGTGAGTTAATTATACGATAATGTATCAAACAATTTCAGATTCATAATACTCAATCCACACAAAGAATTACAAGAAGACCCCAAAGTTTATATCGGAGAAAAGATAATAAAAACGTGCATCAACCCCTACGCATAGATTACCCCAAAGTCACCACGGGAATCCGCAAGTTGAGTGCCATAACATATATCAAGTGAATCAAAATAATACCCCATTGTCACCATGGGTATTCATATGCAAGACATATATCACGTGTTCTTAGATCTGAACATTCAATCCGACAAGACAAAACTTCAAAGGGTAAAGACTCAGTTCATCACAACAAGTGTAGAGAGGGGAGAAACATCATATGATCCATCTACATTAACAAAGCCCATGATACATCAAGATCGTGACATCTCAAGATCGTGCGCAAGAGAGATTAAACACATAGCTACTGGTACAAACCCTCAGCCTCGAGGGTGGACTACTCACTCCTCATCATGGTGGCCACCGAGATGATGAAGATGGCCACCGGAGATGATTCCCCCCTCCGGCAAGGTGCCCGAAACTGGGTCACGATTGGTTTTCGGTGGCTACAGAGGCTTGCGGCGGCGGAACTTCTGATCTAGGGTTATTTCTGATGGTTTCTCTATTTATAGGAATTTTTGGCATCAGTCTCAGTTCTAGATGGGCCTCAAGGTGAGCACAATACACGGGCCACGGGCAAGGGCCCAGGCGCACCCCGGTGGGTTGTGCCCTCCTCGTGGCTCTTCTGGCCCTCCCACGAAGCTTCGGGGGTCTCTTTTGTTCCAAAAAAAATCATCAAAAAGTTTCAACTCATTTGGAGAACTTTCATTTCTGCACAAAAAACAACACCATGTGTAGCGACCAGACCTCAAACAGACTGATTTTGTGCTTCAGTGTCATCCCTGGATCGGTAATGCTGACACACACAGTACTTGAAGGATTTATAACAGAGTAGCAATGACACACTTATTACATCAAATGTCTCAAAAGATAACTTATTACAATAAATATGGCTTAAGGCCATCTAATAACGATAATAGCGGAAGGCTTGGAAGATAAGCGAGTCCATCAACTCCAACGGCATCACTGAGTATAAGACCACGACCTAAGGCACCTTACTCGTCGTCTGAAAAGTCTGCAACATGAATGTTGCAGCCCGAAAACGGGTCAGCACATGGAATATGCTGGCAATGTAACACATAGAGAGTAATGAACAGAAATAATGCTATACTACATGCATATATGGCTGATGGAAAGCTCTATGGTTACAGTTTTGCATAAAGCCAATTTTCCCCTACAACAAAGGAATAAATTTTATTTAACTATCATGGTGGTTGTTAAACATTGAGAAGGTTCACCCAACACAATCCCAATTAAGCATCATCATTAAAACCTAACAAATTAAATTAAAATAACATGATGAGATTCACATGATAATCCAGGTACTAGATACTAAAAATGTCCATAACCGGGGACACGGCTAACCATGATTATTTATACACTCTGCAGAGGTTTGCGCACTTTTCCCCGCAAGACTCGATCTCCTCCGTTGGATTTCTCGCACTGCATGGTGTTTGAGAAACGGATGACCAAGACATAGTCTTTCAGAAGCATTTGCACCTTACGATGGGTAGACAGTTACACCTACTTTCCCCTACATCTGCTAGTCTACCACTGTAAGAGTTCACACGACTTAATCAACTATGCTAGAGACCATAGTAGCTTGCGACTGCACATGGAAGTTTCTAGCATGAATAATCTCATGATCCCTTTGAGCCTGGGTGGCGGTCCATAGGAGAATCACACGGTACCCCGGGATTTCCAAAAATACAGGCAACACTAGGTTCCCTAGGTGCCTCAATCCAGCCAGATGTGTATTAAAGTTGCCACCTTAAGTGAACCATTAATTAACAATCTCACATCTGTGATGGATACACTCACCCAATCCACGTCTACTAGCATAGCATAGCGGTATAACCAAACGTAGAAGTAACTCCCAAAGGTTGGCTAATAAAACAGGTAATAGGTTCTACCTCATCTACTTTCCAAAAATCCACATATTAATCAGATCCTAATCATGCAATTGTTTGAGGATTGATCTAATGCAATAAAACTGTGTAGTAAAGAGGTATGATCAAAGTGTTACTTGCCTTGCTGATAACCCACAAGTATAGGGGATCGCAACAGTTTTTGAGGGTAGAGTATTCAACCCAAATTTGTTGATTCGACACAAGGGGAGCCAAAGAATATTCTCAAGTATTAGCAACTGAGTTGTCAATTCAACCACACCTGGAAACTTAGTATCTGCAGCAAAGTGTTTAGTAGCAAAGTAATATGATAGTGGTGGTAACGGTAACAAAAGTAAAGACAACAAAAGTAATGTTTTTGGTATTTTGTAGTGATTGTAACAGTAGCAACGGAAAACTAAATAAGCGAGAACCAGTATATGGAAAACTCGTAGGCACCAGATTAGTGATAGATAATTATGCCAGATGCGGTTTGTCATGTAACAGTCATAACATAGGGTGACACAGAACTAGCTCCAGTTCATCAATGTAATGTAGGCATGTATTCCGTATATAGTCATACGTGCTTATGGAAAAGAACTTGCATGACATCTTTTGTCCTACCCTCCCGTGGCAGCGGGGTCCTATTGGAAACTAAGGGATATTAAGGCCTCCTTTTAATAGAGAACCGGAACAAAGCATTAACACATAGTGAATACATGAACTCCTCAAACTATGGTCATCACCGGAAGTGGTCCCGATTATTGTCACTTCGGGGTTGCCGGATCATAACGCATAATAGGTGACTATAGACTTGCAAGATAGGATCTAAAACTCACATATATTCATGAAAACATAATAGGTTCAGATCTGAAATCATGGCACTCGGTCCCTAGTGACAAGCATTAAGCATAGAAAAGTCATAGCAACATCAATCTCAGAACAAAATGGTTACTAGGGATCAAACCCTAACAAAACTAACTCGATTACATGATAAATCTCATCCAACCCATCACCGTCCAGCAAGCCTACGATGCAATTACTCACGCACGGCGGTGAGCATCATGAAATTGGTGATGGAGGATGGTTGATGATGACGACGACAACGAATCCCCCTCTCTGCAGTCCCGAACGGACTCCAGATCAGCCCTCCTGAGAGAGATTAGGGCTTGGCGGCGGCTCCGTGTCGTAAAACACTATGATTTCTTCTCTCCGATTTTTTTCTCCCCGAAAGCCAATATATGGAGTTGGAGTTGGCGTCGGAGGGCCACCAGGGGGCCCACGAGGTAAGGGGGCGCGCCTAGGGGGGGGGGGGTGCCCCCACCCTCGTGGACAGGGTGTGGGCCCCCTGGCCTTCATCTTTGGTGACGATTTTCTTTATTTTTTCTAAGGTTTTCCGTGGAGTTTCAGGTCATTCCGAGAACTTTTATTTTCTGCACAAAAAACAACACCATGGCAATTCTGCTGAAAACAACGTCAGTCCGGGTTAGTTCCATTCAAATCATACAAGTTAGAGTCCAAAACAAGGGCAAAAGTGTTTGGAAAAGTAGATACGATGGAGACGTATCAACTCCCCCAAGCTTAAACCCTTGCTTGTCCTCAAGCAATTCAGTTGACAAACTGAAAGAGAAAAAGAAAAACTTTTACAAACTCTGTTTTCTCTTGTTGTTGTAAACATGAAAAGCCAGCATTCAAGTTTCAGCAATTATTATGAACTAACCATACTCACAATGACACGTAGGTCTCACAATTACTCATATCTATAGCATAATCAGCTAGCGAGCCATAATAGCAAAACTCGGATGACAACACTTTCTCAAAATAATCATAACGTGATATAACAAAATGGTATCTCTCTAGCCCTTTCTGATACCGCAAAACATAAATGCAGAGCACCTTTAAAGATCAAGGACTGACTAAACATTGTAATTCATGGTAAAAGAGATCCAGTCAAGTCATACCCAATATAAACCAATAATAATGAATGCAAACGACAGTGTGCTCTCCAGCGGGTGCTTTTTAATAAGAAGGGTGACGACTCAACATAAAAGTAAATAGATAGGCCCTTCGCAGAGGGAAGCAGGGATTTGTAGAGGTGCCAGAGCTCGGTTTTGAAATAGAGATAAATTATATTTTGAGCGGCATACTTTCATTGTCAACATAACAACTAAAAGACGACGATATCTTCCATGCTAAACAGATTATAGGCGGTTCCCAAACAGAATGGTAAAGTTTATACTGCCCTTTCTCCACAAGCATCAATCCATGGCTTGCTCGAAACAACGAGTGCCTCCAACATTCAACGGGTCCCAAGGGGAGTTTTGTTTGCAGTTATTTTGATTTAGTTTGCATAAAGCATGGGACTGGGCATCCCGGATACCAGCCATTTTCTTGTGAATGAGGAGCGGAGTCCACTCCTCTTGAGAATAACCCGCCTAACACGGAAGATAAGGGCACCTCTAGTTGACATATGAGCTATTCGAGCAAGCAAAACAGAATGTTTATTTGAAGGTTTAGAGTTTGGCACATACAAATTTACTTGGAACAGTAGGTAAATGCCGCATATAGGTAGGTATAGTGGACTCATATGAAATAACTATGGGGCTTAAGGAGTTTGGATGCACAAGCAGTATTCCCGCTTAGTACAGGTGAAGGCTAGCAAAAGACTGGGAAGCGACCAACTGAGAGAGCGACAACAGTCATAAACATGCATTAAAATTAATTTACACCGAATACAAGCATGAGTAGGATAAAATCCACCATGAACATAAATATCATGAAGGCTATGTTGATTTGATTCAACTACATGCGTGAACATGTGCCAAGTCGAGTCACTCATTACATTTAAAGGAGGATACCATCCCATCATACCACATCATAATCATTCTAATAGCATGTTGGCACGCAAGGTAAACCATTATAACTCATAGCTAATCAAGCATGGCACAAGCAACTATAATCTCTAAATGTCATTGCAAATATGTTTACTTCATAATAGCTGAAGCAAGAACGATGAATCATCATATTTACAAAAACAAGAGAGGTCGACTTCATACCAGCTTTTCTCTTCCCAATAAGTCCATCATATATCATCATTATTGCCTTTCACTTGCATGACCGAACGGTGTGTATAATAATAAGAGTGTACGTGCATTGGACTAAGCTGGAATCTGCAAGCATTCAACTCAAGAGAGAAGACAAGTAATATGGGCTGTAAGTTAAATAAACAATCATGCATATAAGAGCCACTAAACATTTTCAATATGGTCTTCTCGACCCCCAAAGAGAGGAAAATAAATAAAAACTATTTACATGGGAAAGCTCCCAACAAGCAAAAGAAGAATGAGAAATATTTTTGGGTTTTTTTCTTTTTAATTCTACTACAAGCATGGAAAGTAAACTGACTAGTTTTTTTTTGTTTTTTCTGAAAGTTTATCAATCACACAAGAAGAAGGCAGGAAAAAGAAAATAAACTAGCATGGATATTACAGTGAAAGAGTATGAGCACCGACATCTAGCAATGAGTGTGTGTGAACATGAATGTAATGTCGGTGGGAAATACGTACTCCCCCAATCTTAGGCTTTTGGCCTAAGTTGGTGTATTGCGAGGGACTGCCTGGCGGATATCCGTAGGTGAAGCTGGGGTCATACTGTGATGCAGCGGCTATCGCCGCCTGAGCTGTAGCGTGGAGTCGAGCAGCCTCGGCTCTCCTTTCGTACTCATCTGCCTCCTCTCTGGTAATAATATATCTTCTTTTTGCCTCCTCACAAATGAACTCGTGAGACCATGATACTGGGGGCATTTGTCAGCTTCAAAGTCCTCAAGACCGGCGTTACTCAAATATGTGCTAAATTCTTCTTTGATTCCCACTTGATTCATAAAATTTTCCGATGGCCATTCACAAGGCCTCACAGGAGCGTCTCTTGGTGGTTCCTCGTCAGCATCACGTATTGCAAGCCTGGGACCTTGCTTACTTGAAGGGCCACCTTGGAACATCCTCCTAAGCATATTGTTTCCTCTAAAAGATTTCTGAAATTTTTAGTAACTTCAAATAAAAGTGAACCAACTTCAATAAAATTGATAACAACAACTCCCACAAGTGCCTAGGGCCTATATCAAGCATTGGAACTACTTGGAACCATATAAATTTGACATGCAAGCTCAAGAACATGGTCACCTACGCAACACAAATTTGCAATGAATAAAGCACTAGAACAAAAACTAATTTGACCAATGGAGGAGTCAAATACCAAGGAACAATCTCTCCAAGCAGTTTTGCGAGAGGTGCTTTGAGCAAGCAGATCAAAAATCACAGCAACGGGGGCTGGAACTCGTGCTTGAGTTGGTTTTTCGTGTTTGTGTGATGCAGAGGAAGAAGATGGGTGCAAGAATAAGTGGAGGAGGGCCACCGTGGGCCCATGAGGCAGGGGGCGCGCCCAGGGGGGTAGGGCGCGCCCTCCACCCTCGTGACCAGGTGGCAGCTCCCCCCGTGGTAATTTTTGCACAGTAAGTTCTCAAATATTCCCGAAAAAATCATATTAAATTGGCATGGCATTCTGAGGACTTTTATTTTCGGGATAATTTTATATTGCACGGATAAGTCAGGAGACAGACAGAAAAATACTATTTTACTTTATTTCTACTAAATAACAGGAAATATAAAGAGGGTACAGAAGGTTGTGCTTCTAATTTCATCCATCTCGTGATCATCAAAATGAACCCACTAACAAGGTTGATCAAGTCTTGTTAACAAACTCATTCCGGATAATCACGGAATCGGAGAAATTTCGAATGACACTAAGTTACCTCAATGGGGATATGAAAATCCCCAACAATAAGAATATCATACTTTTTCTTGATAGTAGGGAGAGGAAATTCAAAACCTCCAAATATAATCGATGGAATTTTTCCAATAGAGTTGATACTATAAACTTGAGGTTGTTTCCTCGGAAAATGTACCATGTGCTCATTGCCATTAACATGAAAAGTGACATTGCCTTTGGTGCAATCAATAATAGCCCCTGCAGTATTAAGGAAAGGTCTTCCAAGAATAATAGACATACTATCATCCTCGGGAATATCAAGAATAACAAAGTCCGTTAAAATAGTAACGTTTGCAACCACAACAGGCACATCCTCACAAATACCGACAGGTATAGCAGTTGATTTATCAGCCATTTGCAAAGATATTTCAGTAGGTGTCAACTTATTCAAGTCAAGTCTACGATATAAAGAGAGAGGCATAACACTGACACCGGCTCCAAGATCACATAAAGCAGTTTTAACATAATTTCTCTTAATGGAGCATGGTATAGTAGGTACTCCGGGATCTTGGTATTCCACCCTTAAAAGTATAATTAGCAAGCATGGTGGAAATTTCAGCTTCAGGTATTTTACTTTTATTAGTAATGATATCTTTCATATACATAGCATAAGGATTTGTTTTGAGCACATCAGTTAATCGCATACGCAAAAAGATGGGTCTAATCATTTCAGCAAAGCGCTCAAAATCCTCATCATCCTTTTTCTTGGATGGTTTCGGAGGAAAAGGCATGGGTTTCTAAACCCATGGTTCCCTTTCTTTACCATGTTTCCTAGCAACGAAGTCTCTTTTATCATAACGTTGATTCTTTGATTGTGGGTTATCAAGATCAACAGCAGGTTCAACTTCTACATCATTATCATTACTAGGTTGAGCATCAACATAAACATTATCATTAGCATTATCACTAGGTTCATGTTCATCACCTGATTGTGTTTCAGTATCAGAAACAGAGATATCATTCGGATTCTCAGGTGGTGCAGCAATAGGTTCACTAGAAGTTTGCAGAGTCCTATCATTTTTCTTTTTCTTTCTTTTAGAAGAACTAGGTACATCAGTATTGTTTCTTTGAGAATCTTGCTCGATTCTCTTAGGGTGGCCTTCAGGATACAAAGGTTCCTGAGTCATTCTACCAGTTCTAGTAGCCACTCTAATAGCATAATCGTTTTTCTTACTATTCATTTCATCAAGCACTTCTTTCTGAGCTTTGAGTACTTGTTCTACTTGAGTGGTAACCATAGAAGCATGTTTGCTAACAAGTTTAAGTTCACCTCTAATATCAGCCATATAATCACCCAAGCATTTAATCATAAAGGTATTCTATTTTAATTGTCTACCAAAATAAGCATTAAAGTCATCTTGCTTAAAAATAAAGTCATCAAACTCATCCAAGCACTGACTAGCAATTTTAGTAGGAGGGACTTCAGCTTTATCATATCTATAGAGAGAATTTACCTTTACTACCTGTGTCGGGATATCGGGAGGTTCTTCATTAAATAAGTAATTAAGATCATATACTTCTTCAACAAGCGGTAAATTAAGACCATGTATTTCTTCAATAGGAGGTAAATTCTTAACATCTTCAGCTTTAATACCCTTTTCTTTCATAGATTTCTTTGCCTCTTGCATATCTTAGGGACTGAGAAATAGAACACCTCTTTTCTTCGGAGTTGGTTTAGGAATAGGCTCAGTAATTGGCTCAGGAGGTGCCCAATTATTTTCATTTGCCAACATATTATTCAATAGAATTTCAGCGTCATCTGGTGTTCTTTCCCTGAAAAGAGAACCAGCACAACTATCCAGGAAATCTCTGGAAGCATCAGTTAGTCCATTATAAAAGATATCAAATATTTCAGGTTTCTTAAGAGGATGATTAGGCAAAGCATTAAGTAACTTGAGAAGCCTCCCCCAAGCTTGTGGGAGACTCTCTTCTTCAATTTGCACAAAATTGTATATTTCCCTCAAGGTAGTTGTTTCTTATGAGCAGGGAAATATTTAGCAGAGAAGTAATAAATCATACCCTGGGGACTTTGCAGACAACCAGGATCAAGAGAATTAAACCATATCTTAGCGTCACCCTTTAATGAGAACGGAAATATTTTGAGTAAATAAAGGTAGCGCGATCTCTCCTTATTAGTAAACAGGGAAGCTATACCATTTAACTTAGAATAAGATGTGCCACAACAGTTTCAGATTCATAGCCATAAAAAGGATCAGATTCAACCAAGGTAATTATATCTGGATCAACAGAAAAATCATAATAATCCTGATCAGGAACACAGATAGGTGAAGTAGCAAAAGCAGGGTCGGGTTTCACTCTATCTCTAAAAGATTCTTTACTCCATTTAACTAGCAACCTCTTAAGTTCACGTTTATCCTGGCAAGCAAGAATAGCTGCAGAAGATCCAACATAAAAAATATAACCCTTAGGAATAGCGGGCATAGGTTCATCATCACTCACATCATCATGTCCAGGTTCAATAATTTCTCTTTCTCTAGACCTAGCAATTTGCTCATCAAGAAATTCACCAAGTGGCATAGTAGTATCAAGCATAGAAGTAGTTTCATCATAAGTATCGTGCATAGCAGAAGTGGCATCATCAATAACATGCGACATATCAGAATTCATAGCAGTAGTAGGTTTAGGTGTCGCAAACTTACTCATAATAGAAGGAGAATCTAGTGCAAGGCTAGATGGCAGTCCCTTACCTCCCCTCGTAGTTGAGGGCAAAATAGTAGTTCGATCATCTTTCAAGTTCTTCATAGTGTCCAGCAGATATAAATCCCAAGTGACTCAAAGAATAGAGCTATGCTCCTCGGCAATGGCGCCAGAAAAAGGTCTTGATAACCCACAAGTATAGGGAATCGCAACAGTTTTCGAGGGTAGAGTATTCAACCCAAATTTGTTGATTCGACACAAGGGGAGCCAAAGAATATTCTCAAGTATTAGTAGTTGAGTTGTCAATTCAACCACACCTAGAAACTTAGTATCTACAGCAAAGTGTTTAGTAGCAAAGTAATATGATAGTGGTGGTAACGGTAACAAAAGTAAAGACAGCAAAAGTAATATTTTTGGTATTTTGTAGTGATTGTAACAGTAGCAATGGAAAAGTAAATAAGCGAGAACTAGTATATGGAAAACTCGTAGGCACCGGATTAGTGATGGATAATTATGTCGGATGCGGTTCGTCATGTAACAGTCATAACATAGGGTGACATAGAACTAGCTCCAGTTCATCAATGTAATGTAGGCATGTATTCCGTATATAGTCATACGTGCTTATGGAAAAGAACTTGCATGACATCTTTTGTCCTACCCTCTCGTGGCAGCGGGGTCCTATTGGAAACTAAGGGATATTAAGGCCTCCTTTTAATAGAGAACCGGAACAAAGCATTAGCACATAGTGAATACATGAACTCCTCAAACTATGGTCATCACCGGGAGTGGTCCCGATTATTGTCACTTCGAGGTTGCCGGATCATAACACATAGTAGGTGACTATAGACTTGCAAGATAGGATCTAAAACTCACATATATTCATGAAAACATAATAGGTTCAGATCTAAAATCATGGCACTCGGGCCCTAGTGACAAGCATTAAGCATAGCAAAGTCATAGCAACATCAATCTCAGAACATAATGGATACTAGGGATCAAACCCTAACAAAACTAACTTGATTACATGATAAATTCATCCAACCCATCACCGTCCAGCAAGCCCACGATGCAATTACTCACTCACAGCGGTGAGCATCATGAAATTGGTGATGGAGGATGGTTGATGATGACGACGGCGATGAATCCCCCTCTCCGGGGCCCTGAACGGACTCCAGATCAGCCCTCCCAAGAGAGATTAGGGCTTGGCGGCGGCTCCGTGTCGTAAAACAAAATGATCTCTTCTCTCCGATTTTTTTCTCCCCGAAAGCCAATATATGGAGTTGGAGTTGGCGTCGGAGGGCCACCAGGGGGCCCATGAGGTAGGGGGGCACGCCCAGGGGGGCGTCCCCCACCCTCATGGACAGGGTGTGGCCCCCCTGGCCTTCATCTTTGGCGACAATTTTTCTTTATTTTTTCTAAGGTGTTCCGTGGAGTTTCAGGTCATTCCGAGAACTTTTATTTTCTGCACAAAAAACAACACCATGGCAATTCTGCTGAAAACAGCGTCATTCCGGGTTAGTTCTTTTCAAATCATACAAGTTAGAGTCCAAAACAAGGGCAAAAGTGTTTGGAAAAGTAGATACGACGGAGACGTATCACTTGCTGATGATCCGTGAAACCTAGAGACTCGTAGTAGCAAGCAGCACACTCCGGGTACTCTATCGCAAACAAACAAGCATACAATAAGTACTTATCTAATGCACGAGTAAAACTCAAAATAAGAGATCTAACCAGAAAGTTCAACTTAAGAACTTCGGTTTGCAAAAAAATCAAATCAAACGAAGCAATGAAACTCAAACGGCGAAAGAAACAGGCTTCGTTTACTAATCTGGACCTAAGTCAGATTTTACAGTAGCAAAAACTTGATTGAGTTGGTTAAAAAGAAAGAGGGTTTCGAGACGAAACTCTAGGCGCTTGAATCGCCTGATTCCGATAAACAAGCGAAAAGTTATACTAGAATGAAAATCGGATCAGAAATCGCGATCGGGAACAATCGCGGAAAATCCAAGAAAAAGAAAAACGGACGAACAGACTAACGAACGAACGTTCGCCGTCTACGGCTAAATGAAGAAAACCGCTCGTTAAAACGAACGTACAGACGAACGTTCGCAAAATAAATAAACCGAAAAAAACTAAACCGACCTATATATATATAAAATAAACTACGGGTTTTAAATAAAAAAACCGGTTAGTTTTCTTAGAAAACCGCCGGCGGCGGGACGGCTACCTCCGGCGAGGTTTGGCGACGTGCTCCAGCAGGGCGGGGCGACGGCGGCTGTGGTGGGTGGTGGCGGCGACGGGCGGCGGGATGGGCGGCGGCAGCGAGGCGCGGCATCGGCATCGGCGGCGGGATCCGGCGGCGGCGGCGGAATCCGGCGACGGCGGCGCGGGTCTCGGGGCGGGGCGGGGCTGGCGGCTAGGGTTTCGGCCCGGGGCGGGTCGTCGGCCTTTAAAGGCCACTCGGGCGCAGTGTCCAGGTCGGACACGGCCCGGTAAGGCAGTAACCTATTTTTTTAATAATTACGACGTGCAGAAAAAAGAAAGAAAAGAAATACTAAACGGACTCCAAAAATCCCGAAATAAAATTTCCCTGTTCTCTAAAAATAAGGCGGACAATATGAACATTTATTTGGGGCCTAAATGCAATTTTGAAAAAAAATGTGCATTTTTCCTAAATTCAAATAAAATAGCGATAAACTCCGAAATAAAATCTTATTTGATTTTATTATTAAATCCTCAATATTTCTTTATTTTGGGAAAGTCATTTTATTTCCTCTCTTTTATTTTGTATAAGAAATATTCGAAGATAAAATAATTAAAATCAGATGATCCTATTTTTAAAATTTTAGAAAACTCAAATATGAAAATAATGAAATCTCCAACTCTCTCCGTGGGTCCTTGAGTTGCGTGAAATTTCTAGGATCAAGCCAAAATGCAATAAAATATGATATGCAAAGATGATCTATTGTATAACATTCCAAATTGAAAATTTGGGATGTTACATCACGGTAGTTCTGCTGAAAACAACGTCAGTCTGGTTAGTTCCATGCAAATCATACCAAAACAATATAAAATTATTGTAAACATGGCATGAATACTTCATAAATTATAGATACATTGGAGACATATCAACTGTTCATCAGGAAAGCTATCATTAATAGGTTGTGGTTCATCAAGAATATTATCAAGCCTAGACTAGTTATCACCTACGGGGTTCTCTGCTCCTTTTCTACCAGTGATGTGCAAATCAAATTCTTGTAGTAGAAGAACCCACCTAATGAGTCTAGGTTTAGCATCTTTCTTTTCCATAAAGATATTTTATAGCAGCATGATCGGTGTGAACGGTCACCTTGGAATCAACAATGTAGGATCTAAACTTTTCACAAGCAAACACCACCGCTAAGAATTCTTTTTCAGTAGTAGCATAATTTCTTTGAACACTATCTAGAGTTTTACTAGCATAGTGGATAACAGTTAATTTCTTATCAACTCTTTGTCCTAGAACAACACCAACAGCATAATCACTAGCATCACACATAATCTCAGAAGGCAAGTTCCAGTTAGCTGGTTGAACAACAGGTGCAGAAACTAAGGCTTGCTTGAGTGTTTTGAAGGCTTTCAAACAATTATCATAAAAAACAAAAGGAATATCCTTTTGCAAAATATTTGTAAGAGGCCTAGAAATTTTAGAAAAATCTTTGATAAATCTCCTATAGAAACCAGCATGACCAAGGAAACTACGAATACCTTTGCTATCTTTAGGACATGACATTTTATCAATTGCATCAACCTTGGCTCTGTCCACCTCAATACCTCTTTCAAAAAATTTATGGCCCAAAACAATACCTTCGTTAATCATAAAGTGGCACTTCTCCCAATTCAAGACAAGATTTGTTTGCTCAGATGTGTGCAAAACTCGATCAAGATTGCTTAAATAATCATCAAAAGACTTCCCATAAACAGAAAAGTCATCCATGAAAAACTCAACTATCTTTTCACAAAAAATCAGAGAATATAGCAATAATACATCTTTGAAAGGTAGCAGGTGCATTGCATAGACCAAAAAGCATACGTCTATAAGCATAAGTTCCAAAAGGACAAGTAAAAGTGGTCTTTTCTTGATCAGGTTGAGAAGCAGGTATTTGTGAAAAACCAAAATATCCATCAAGGAAGCAAAAATGTGTGTGATTAGATAATATTTCTAACAATTGATCAATAAAAGGCAAAGGGTAATGATCTTTTCTCGTTTCTTTATTTAATTTTCTAAAATCAATTACCATTCTATAGCCTACGACAATTCTTTGTGGAATAAGTTCATTCTTATCATTAGGAACAATAGTAATACCTCCTTTCTTAGGGACACTATGAATAGGACTTACCCATCTACCATCAGTTATAGGATAGCTTATACAACTTCCAGAAGTTTCAATATTTCTGTTCTTACCACTTATTTCATCTTCGGATTTAACCGATGTTGGTGATCAACAACGGGTTTAGCATCAGGTTCCAAATTAATCTTGTGCTGGCATAGAGTGGGACTAATGCCCTTAAGATCATCAAGAGTATATCCAATAGCAGCTCAGTGCTTCCTTAGAACTTTCAATAATCTTTCTTCTTCATGTTCTGAAAGGTTAGCACTAATAATAATAGGATATATCTTTTTCTCATCAAGATAAGCATATTTCAAAGTGTGTGGCAATTGTTTTAATTCAAACACATGATCAATTTTAGGTGGAGGAGGACCTCCTAGATTTTTAATAGGTGTTTAAGCAGAGGTTGTTGTTCGAACAAGATTCTATCTATTTCATTTCTTTCACGCATATGCAAATCATTTTCATGGTCTAGAAAATATTGTTCTAAGGGATCAGTAGGAGGTACAACAATAGAAGCAACACAAATAATTTCATCCTTACTAGGCAAATCTTTCTTATGAGATTTTCTACTAAACTTGGAAAAATTAAACTCATGAGATTCATCACCAAAGATAACACCAACAATTTGTTTCTCACAATCTATTTTAGCATTAACGGTGTTCAAGAAAGGTATACCAAAGATAATGGGACAAAAGTCATCTTGTGGGGAACCAAGAACAAGAAAATCAGTAGGGTATTTTATTTTCCCACACAAGACTTCAACATCTCTAACAATCCCAATTGGTGAGATAGTATATCTATTGGCAAGCTTAATAGTAACATCTATGCCTTCTATTTCAGTGGGTGCTATGTCATTCATAATTTCTTGATATAAGGAAAAAGGAATAGCACTCATGCTAGCACCTATGTCACATAAACCATGATAACAGTGATCTCCTATCTTTACTGAGACAACATGCATGCCAACAATAGGTCTATGTTTATCCTTCTCATCGGGTCTGGCAATTCTAGCAGCGTCAGCATAGAAGTAAATAACATGCCTATCAATATTATCGACCAAGAGATCCTTAACCATAGCAACACTAGGTTCAACTTTGATTTGTTCAGCTGGTTT
Source organism: Triticum aestivum (assembly GCF_018294505.1). Lineage (NCBI taxonomy): Eukaryota > Viridiplantae > Streptophyta > Magnoliopsida > Poales > Poaceae > Triticum > Triticum aestivum. The sequence continues at coordinate 429,002,621 of NC_057795.1, read as the reverse complement.
AGGTGTTCTAATATAACTTTTGTTGACCACAGATGAAACTTTAGCATGTTCCTTCATCCTAACAGGGAAAGGTGGTTTTCAATATAAGTAGTGGGAACAACTAGATCAACATTATAAATGATAGTTTCTTCTTTAGCTTTTGCAGGTTCTTTAATTTCTTCTTTAATTGGTGGGTGATATTTCAACCACTTCTCTTTAGGAAGATCAACATGAGTAGCAAAAGATTCACAAAAGGAAGCTACTATCTCAGAATCAAGTCCATATTTAGTGCTAAACTTTTGAAAAGCTTCGGTATTCATAAAATATTTAAGACAATCAAACTTAGGCTCAATACCTGACTCTTTACCTTTATCGAGTTCCCAATCTTCAGAGTTGCATTTAATTCTTTCTAAAAGATCCCACCGGAATTCAATAGTCTTCTTCATAAAAGAACCAGTACAAGAAGTATCAAGCATGGATTGATCATTACGAGAAAGCTGGGAATAAATTTTTTGAATAATAATTTCTCTTGAGAGCTCATGATTGGGGAATGAATATAACATTGACTTAAGCATCCCCCAAGCTAGAGCAATAATTTCTCCTTCACGAGGCCAAAAATTATATATATAATTCCGATCATGTCTGCAAGTGCATAGAATAATTTTTTTGACGGAATTCCAATTTCAACCGATTCCAGTTCCAAGATCCAATATCGTCGCATAGCCTATACCATGTCAATGCCTTTCCCTTCAAAGATAAAGGGAAAACCTTCTTCTTAGCTTCATCTCCGGGTAAACCTGCAAGCTTAAACAATCCACAAATTTCATCCATATATATCAAGTGCATATCAGGATGTTCGATTCCATCTCCTGCATAAGGATTAGCTAGCAGTTGTTCTACCATACCCAAAGGAATTTCATATTCAATATTTTCAGTAGGTGCAGTAGGTTGAGGGGTAACTAATTGTGGTTTCGGTCGAGGTGAAGATACCCCGAACAAACCCCTCAAAGGATTGTTTTCCATAGTAACAAGTGACAGTAAATTTCAGCATGTAGTAATAATTTCTCCTTACCAATTTCCACTTACCAAGAGCGCTTCACTCCCCGGCAACGGCGCCAGAAAAGAGCCTTGATGACCCACAAGTGTATGGGATCAATTGTAGCCTTTTCTATAAGTAAGAGTGTCGAAGCCAATGAGGAGCAGAAGGAAATGACAAGTGCTTTCAGCAAGGTAATGTCTGCAAGTGCTGAAATTATAAGTAACAGAGTAGTTTGATAGCAAGCTAATTTGTAACGAGCAAGTAACGGTACTAGTAACAAAGTGCAGCAAGGTAGCCTAATCCTTTCGAGGCAAAGGACATGCCAAAACGGTCTCTTATGATAAGCAAAGTGTTCTTGAGGGTACACGGGAATTTCATCTAGTCACTTTCATCATGTTGGTTAGATTCGTGTTCGCTACTTTGATAATTTGGTATGTGGGTGGCCCGGTGCTTAGGTGATGTTATTACTTGAACAAACCTCCTACTTATGATTAACCCCCTCGCAAGCATCCACAACTACGAGAAAAGTATTAAGAAAAAATTCTAACCATAGCATTAAATTTTTTAATCCAATCGGTCCCTTACGGAATAGTGCATAAACTAGGGTTTAAGCTTCTGTCGCTCTCGCAACCCATCATCTAATAACTACTCCACAATGCATTCCCTTAGGCCCAAATATGGTGAAGTGTCATGTAGTCGATGTTCACATGACACCACTAAGGGAATCACAACATACATATCATCAAAATATCAAACACATATCAAGTTCACATGATTATTTGCAACATGATTTATCCCGTGACCTCAAGAACAAAAGTAACTACCCACAAATGATAATCATGCTCAAGATCAGAGGGTTATTAAATAGTATAATGGGTCTGAACATATAATCTTCCACCAAATAAACCATATAGTAATCAACTACAAGATGTAATCAACACTACTAGTCACCCACAAGCACCAATCTATAGTTCCGGTACAAAGATTGAACACAAGAGATGAACTAGGGTTTGAGAGGATATGGTGTTGTTGAAGATGTTGATGGAGATAGCCCTCCCCAAGATGGAAGAGTTGTTGGTGATGATGACGACGATGATTTCCCCCTCTGGGAGGGAAGTTCCCCCGGCGGAATCGCTCCACCCGAGAGCAAAAGTGCTCCTGCCCGCCTCGAGACGGTGACGCTTCGTCCTGAAAGTCCTTTCCTCTATTTTTTCTAGGTCAAAATGACTTATGTACCAGAAAAGGGGCACCGGAGGTGGGCCGAGGTGAGCACAACCCACCAGGGAGCGCCTGGGCTCCCTGGCGCGCCCAGGTGGGTTGTGTCCACCTGGTGGGCCCCCTCTGGTACTTATTTGCTCTAAAAATCCTCATTTATTCCATAAAATATCCTCGTGAAGTTTCAGCTCATTTGGAGTTGTGCAGAATAGGTAGCCTGATGTGGCTTTTTTCAGGTCCAATTTCCAGCTGCCGGAATTCTCCCCCTTTGTGTGTACCTTGCATATTATGAGAGAAAAGGCATTAGAATTACTCCAAAAAGCATTATTATGCAATAAAACAACATAAATAATAGTAGGTAAACATGATGCAAAATGGACGTATCGGGGTCATCAACCATCACTCGAGTTGCATCTTTTGAAATGTGATTTGAAATAGACTTGAATGTTCGTTAGTTCCTTGAGCTATGATTTCATTGATCACCAAAATCCACCAGGGATAAGGATTTCACTTTCAACCCCTAATCACATGGCTACTAGATGTGCTTGGCCAGATGAATCGCCCCTCCCCCACCCAGCCACCATCCTCACACGATTGCCACTACCGACTCTCCACTATAGGGGCCATGAAATATGAATAACATGTACAAGGTCGCATGCTTAACATTTCACTAATGGGCTTGAGACGAGCATGCACCTAGTCCTTGTTTTGTTGGACGTCTCCCTCTAACAATAATAGTGGAAACCAGAGTCCCAAGTTTCTTAGTACTGGTAGTACATGCCATGTGACTAGGATATCATAATACTTTGGGAGTACCCCCATTTGCTCTAGTGCATTGCGTGCAAACATCTGCCACTTTGTCATGGTCTTAAAATGTATTAGGAGGCGTTTGGTAGACTGCATGGATTTTGAGGTGTGTGTGTGTGTGTGTGTGTATTTGTGGCTGATTTGGACATGGCTGAGTGGGTATAGGCCAAAAACCTTGCTCTACACATAGTTTCGTAGCCTACATTGCACCACTAAGCAGTTTCATGCATGTTGTTCGGTTGGCAACATTTCTGGATTATGGTTGTCAACGTGCAAAACATGGTGTTTGGTTGTGTGTGACCTATGTTGCGGATCCCCTTCTTGGATCTCCTTAACCCCACAATAGCATACAAGACTTGCTTGAAATACCTGGAAATGGTCTTCATGGATCTTCTGAACGAGTTGTTACTCACTTTGAATCTCTGGTTATGACCCACAACATGAAGGAACATTGCTACCTGCTCTTCCACAGAGGTCTGGATGCTATCTTGTAGCAGCCCCTGTTTCTGAACGTCTCCACAAACATGCAAACGTTGCTCTTTGCATTTGAAGCATGTTTGCAACCTCTACGTCGTTGTTGTTGTAGATGTAGTTTAGATTCGCCATACTCTCCCTATCTTAGATTGACAATGGACCATAATGGATGAGAGACTTATCACTCCGATGAACAACTCTCTTGTGGACCGACATGACCTAGGGCTAAATCACAACAATGAATGATGTTGTCTAAACAACCAACTTCATTCGTTCGTCCATAGACCTAATGGCGACATCGATGTCGCGGTAAGCAATGGTGAAATTGACACTAACCGTACCAAACGACCTAACATTAGAAGGAGGTTTGTATGCTGCTTACCCCCTTTGAAGTTGACGACCTGCCCATGGCGGAGATGAGGAGAATGAGACAGAGTCAAAGACGAAGGGGAGAACCAAGTCCTCCTACCAAAGATTGAAGCCGCCACTGCCGCTTCTGCGGATCTGAGTCGCTGCCGTTGCCGGTGCCATGAACTGAGGCTGGGTTTGTTCTAGCGCTACAGGTGAGCGAGTAAATGTTTTTCTTTTGGGGGGGGGGGGGGGGGGGTCCGATGATGCTAGATTCCGCGCCATCCCGTGTCGTCAGATTTTGGTCTCCCGTCATCTCTGCGCCCCTTTCTCCCTGCAACGTCGTGCCCCCTTGCACTCGACTCAGCCTGACTGGCTAAAAACGGCCGTGGTACTAGCGAACCAGAGTTTCGGCTGCTCTAAGGTCCGTGTCATTGCGAGCCAAATCTTTGTGTGTAAGGTATCAAATCCGTTTTTCCTGCACACACTCGCCTGTTCTAGGGTGATGCAGCCTACCAAACACTGCTTTAGATTTGTGGAGTAATTACATATAGCAAATTTCTAATATGCCGAATCTGAAACTGCTTAAAGTGTGATAGAGAGACAAAATATAACATTCGGGGCGTAATCATATCTACTCCCTAGGAACGGAGGGAGTAGCAAATTTCTTTCGGGGTTTTCCGCAGGTTATTACCTGAACTACGATTTCACCCAATTTCCATGAAAAATAGGGTGAGAAATCTGCAATTACCCTCCTTTTAATTAATCGATCTTTCTATTCATGAACATCAGCTAAGCTTGAACCACGTCCAAACATCGATCTTCACACAAATCACACGGTTTGAGGAACATATCCTTTGGATTTCAATCGAATGGGGCAGGCACATTTGATAATTGAGATAGCCAGCACTTCCATTTCCATGCGCGATATGGTCGCCTCCGATATGTGACGAGCTTCAGCCGCGGGAGCATGCGGTGCACCGCACGAGGCCGTTCTCGTTGCACGCTGCGCAGACACGGAACCCCCTAGTCTTCTCGCTGAACCAGCGATGGCTGCCGCCGCACGCGGCGCAGGGGGCGAACCGCGAGCCGCCGCAGGACGCGCACGGCGTGGGTGGAAGCTGCGGCGCCCCGGCCACGACGCGCCGGAGCTCCCCGCTCTCGTGCAGCGCGCGCACGTCGTCCGCGTCTCCGACGAGGCGTCCGGCGACGAATAGCTGCGGCAGCGGCGGTTGGTCCCGCCGCATCAGCGCGCGGAGCTCGGTGAGGAACGCCGCGTCCATGGACACGTCCCGCTCGTCGACGCCGACACGGAGGCCGCGCAGGATGGCGCGCACGTCGCGGCAGGCCTCGAACGTGGGCCGCACGGCCCGTAGGGAGGTGAAGTAGAGCACGACACGCCGCTCGCCCGCCACCGCCGCCGCCGCTGCCTCCTCGGCCGCCGCGAACGACTTGCACGTCCGCAGCTTGGTCGACGACCGCACGCGGTGCAGGACGATCTTGCCTGCGCCGGCGGCGGGTGGCGCCGCGTCATCAAGGACGGAGCCGATGCCGCTGTGTTCTTTGGACGGCGACGTGGCAGACGGGGATAACGACGGGGAATGCGTGAGCCGCCCGGCGGCTGGCTTCCGCCGGCTCCACGACGACCACATCGCGGTGGTCGAAGGCTGGCGAGGTCGGCGGGCGTTTCTTGGTTCGCCTTGGAGGGGAAGGGGAGGAGAGCGCGCGGTGGAGAGGAAGTCTGGCGGGGTCGTGCCTGCCCGATCGTGCGCGCGCGCGCGTGTTGGCTTCGGTACCTAATTAGTTGGCTGCCCGGCCATTGGTTTGCTAAATTTAACCATGCCTTTTAACTGTCTCGAGTGTTTGTGTGGCGTCCATTTGCTCGGTGTTGGTTTTTTTTGATCTGTTCTAGCTTCATCTCTTAATTTGGAAGCTGAATGGGGAGCGGAGATTGTCGTGGTTCTAAGGCTGACAGTAGAAAGGGGTAGGTATGAAGAGACAAGATCTCAGCTATGGTGAAGGTGTACACACGAGGTTTACGAGTTCAGGCAGGGGCGGAGCCAGGACGAAAAACTAGTGGGGGCAAAGAGGTTACAATTTTTTTTTAGAAACATGTGTACGTACTAATGGGCACATCATATAAAGGACCAACCACACAAGCATACATATAGTGTCGAAGAAGCAAAATCATATAATTTATTATAAGATAATGTCATCACACACATACCTATGACATGTTCAGTGCCAAAATAAAAGTAAACTAACCACTTAAGACAGAATAACTTGAGAATTATGGGTATGCCATCCCTTTTTGTTGCTATGTCCCTGATTTCTAGCCTTCAGGCTGCATGAAAAAAAAATCATTTTTAAACATAGAGAGAATGTAAACGTTGATAGATGAAAATAAATGCTTGAGCACATTACCTCCTTCCTTTTCATCCCACGACGATTTTTCGCATGAAAGCGTTTAACTATCACCTCATTAGGAATAGTATCCAACATTTCTTTTTCCACAAAGCAAATAAGGCTATTGCTCAAATAATCATCACCCATCTTGTTACGCAAAGCATTCTTCACAAGCTTCATTGCCGAGAAGCATCTCTCAACAGTTGCAGTGGCAACAGGAAGAGTCAGTACTAGCTTTAAAAGTCGATAGACAAAAGGATAAGAATGATGCTTCTTTGTAGACACCATCAATTTAGCCAGGCCATTGATAGTTTCCAAGCTAGCAAATCTTGTATCATTGCGTACATTATTTATGTAGAGCCAAAGCTCTTTCTCAAGATGTTCTAGCTCGTTATCACTAAAGTCATTAGGATAGAACTTAGCCAACTTCATCAGCTTCTCATCATCATAGTGACTAAACTGACAACTTGGGTTGAAAGCAGACATACAACAAAGCAACTCATTGTTTACCTCATTGAATCCACGGTTTAGTTCTTCTACCAATAAATCCAAAACAGCAAAAAAAAACAGTCGACCCGGTAATGATGCTCATTATTAATGCCAGTCCTTTGCCTTGGCTTCTTTGGATTTACATACTCCTTTTCCATGTCCATAACAGAAATATCATTCTTGTTGCAAAAAGAACATACCTTGCTCAAGAGAGAATTCCATCCATGCTCAGATCTAAGCTTATCTAGCTCTCGCTTAGCTGATGCCACATCTGATATAGCATTAACAATGTCCATATCCTTTCTTTGAAAGGTTTTTGATAGCCCATTTGTTAAAGCAAATATAATCATCATCATATGTAGGAAGAATGCAGAATCAAATGACTGGAAATATTTTAAAAGACCACTGGTTTGACGTTGCTTAGTAGCATCTGAACCCTCTTCCTCCACATATTCTAGTACTTTTATCACAGAGGGAAACATCTTAGACAAACTCAACAAAGTGGTATAATGAGAATTCCATCTAGTATCACCTGGTCTCTGAAGAGAAAGCTCCTGGTTTAATCCTGATCCTGTAGCAATCTCTCCCTTACCAATCGCTTTCCTTACTTCTTCTCGATGGTTCTCTCTAAGTTTATCCTTTCTCTTGCAAGATGATCCAACAACAGTCACCAACAATGATATCATATCAAAAAAATCTCCAACATCAAATATCTTTTTTGCAATGGCCACAACAACCAAGTTAAGTTTATGAGCAAAACAATGTACAAAATAAGCTGAACTGTTCTCCCTCATAATCTTGGCTTGCAAACCATTAAACTCACCTGCCATATTGCTTGCTCCATCATAACCTTGTCCTCTCACTTGTTGTAGACTCAAACCAAGTTTTGCAATTATAAAATCAATTTTAGACTTGAGATAAATAGATGTTGTTTCCTCCACATGAAGAACACCAACAAACCTCTCATTTGACAGTCCATGTGTATCAACATAACGTATAACCACTGCCATTTTCTCTTTGTCGGAAACATCGCGACATTCATCAACTAATAAGCTGAACACACCATTGTCAAGCTCCTTCAAAATACAATTCAATACTTCTTCTGCAAAGCACTCGATGATATCCTTTTGAATTGTTGAAGACAACAACTGATTATGAACTGGGGCATTTTTGAATGCTTTGGCTATAACATCATTGTGCATAATTGTATAGTCCATTAACTCCCGATAGTTTCCTTTATTTGTAGACTCTTTTGACTCATCATGGCCCCGAAACGGTTGTCCTTGATGCAACAAGTATCTGCATACATCAATTGCAGCATTTAATCGGATAAGATGCTCATTTTTCTCAAGTTCACTCTGTTTATGAAAGGCTACAAGGATTGATTGTTCTGTTCTCATTAGATCCTCACCATTCTTAAGTGCCTTATTATGGAAACTATCACGATCACCAACATGAGTCACAAATCTCTCTACTGCCTTCTTCCAATTGACAAATCCATCTACCACAAATGCATCATGCCCAGGTTTGTTACCTTTAGTGTTGTCTCTAAACAAATAGCAATACAAGCAATATGCCTTGTCCTCTACCTCACTGTACTCTAGCCAATTACGATGCAGATCATACCATTCAGGATTGAAATACCGCTTACTCTTACCAATCCACCTGGGTTTAAACTTGGCTGGACAAGGTTGATAAGTCCCCCATGTCAGGTACTTTCTCCTAATCTCCTCATGTTGATTGATATTATAATCTGTAAGTCTCTTCCTTTTAGATGGATCCCGAGTAAGCTTGTCCAGATCAACTATTTCAGGCATACTACTAGTTGTGGATTTTGCAAAATATCTCTCCATTAGCTTTCCTGGCAATGTCAAATAGTTAAATGATACATAAATTGACGTACATCAAGTCAGTATAATACTATAGTCTATATATTTTATTCTACTCCCAGCAGAACTGAACCTAGGGTTACAGGAGTGGTCAAACTTATTCATACGAAGTGGTTATATGAAGCTAGATTCAGTCAACCTAATTACCAACTTGTACCTCTTAGACATGGAAGCAAAATAGACTAATACTTTGAAAATTAGAAGGGAAAGATCAGAACTGAACCTAGAGCTGATGAGTGGCGCGTGTATTTTTCAGTTTTTCTCCTTAGGGACGGCAACCCCGGCCGGCCGGCCGGTCTGCGACTCGGCGTGTACGTGCAGAACTGCAGATCGAGGCTGATAGTTGGGTGGCAGCGGCGGCTTCGTTTCGCTTCGGCGGTCGTGCGAGAAGCCAGGCGACAGATCACAGACGAATGATACGGTTTTCTTTTTGATTGACCAACGCGTATGCTTCTAGCCTACTCGTATGCATTAACTCGTGTGATCGTGTCTCAATCTCTCTAAAGAAGGGCTCCTCCGCTATTGTCTTTTTTCCACACAAGAGAAGATGGGCTGGGGCGCTGGGCTTCATATAACACATCTGTAGAGTAAGTAGCCAGGAAGTGGGGGCAAATATCCTGGGCCAAGCGGGGGCAAAGCCACGTATCTGAAGCCAGGTATAAGTGGCCCCAAAAATCGAGTGGGGGCATTCGCCCCCACGACCCTCTACGTGCGTTTGCCCCTGAGTTCAGGCCCTTCTCAAAGGAAGTAATAGCCCTACGTCTCGGTGGTCGATTGGATTATATGTGTGATGTTACAGGGGGTGCGAACCCTTGTGCCAGAGGAGGAGGGTGGCTTATATAGAGTTCGCCACGACCTTTCCCGCCCTCCATTACAAGGTAGTTAATGTACATAAAGTGGTGGCGTTACTGGTAACGCCAGCCTTAAGTACTATTAATGACCTTAAAGACTACGGAGTGAATGCTTGTCCGTTGCACGCTGAGTGACTCATGGTCTTGGGGAGGTCGAGTGATTCTCTGGATGGTCGAGTGACAGTAGGTAAGAAGACTCCCGAGTGACAAGATGTTGAGTGGATTGCACTCGACATCTTTGACGGGGGGTCTCATGTTGCCTCTTGACCTTCTTGCCTTCTTGGGTAGTGACCTTGTGTAGGACGTATAGGTCAGGCCTATGACCCTACCCTAGGTCTGTATCCTCATCAGTAGCCCCCGAATGGATTGAGGTTCAAGTGGAAAGCTGGTTAGAATTGAACGTGTTCTGAGTTTTGCGCCTTCGCGAGCGTTTTTTTGCAAGATGGAAAACTCGCATCGGTATTTCAGCGTCGATTCAGTCGCCTTGATCATTCAGGGAGATGTCGACTGAACTTGTGGCATCGTTTGCCGAGTGTTGTATCGAAGTGCAGGATCTTGGGCGCGATTGGCTGCTGCATATCCCGGATTTCGCGGGATATGAAATTTTGGGGAAGCGCGTGGGACGGGGAGTGCCGAAGCGGGCGGAGCGGATAAATAGTGATGCCTCGGTTTCTGCGCCACCTTTTTCACCACGTACGCTGCGCGCGACTGTTGCGGGATTTGACAGGATTGCCTGGTCCCACGCGTCAGTCACTCGGAAGCGACCCTTTATAAGGTGACGGGGCCGAGGCATTTGCACTGTGCATGCCTTTTCCTCCTTCCTCCACTTCTCCGCCGCGCCCAACTCTTCTGTTCCGATGCCGCCGCTCCGCCGCCATGGTGAAGGACAAGAAGGCGGTGCTGGAACGCGCAAGGAAGGTGAAGGGGGTGACGAAGGGCAAAAAGCAGCACCGCGGGTCGTCATCGCGCATGCGGCTGCCGCCGGGCTGGATCCAGGGCGATTGGATCCGGTCTTCGATTCGGCAGGAGGATCTGGACGAGCTGGCGGAGTCCGGGCTGATCGCCAAGGGAGCGGCAAGGTTGCCAGAGGCGGAGATGAATCCTCAGCCTCGACCGGGTGAGTGCGTATTGCTTGCCAAACAGGTCGACCGGGGTTTTTCGCTTCCTCCGCATCCTTTCTTCCGGGGGTTCTTGAACTTTTTCAGTGCCCAACTCCATCATTTTTCTCCAAACACCATCATGCATCTGGCCGCCTTTGTGTCGATGTGTGAAAATTTCTTGGGGTATCGACCGCACTGGGGTCTTTTCAAACACATCTTCACCATCCGATCCTAGTCGGTTAAAAAAGCGAAGTCGAGTGACTCAAAGACCAACGTCATCTAGATGTGTGGGGGTTTAGGTATCCAAAAAGGCATAAGAGCTCCTTCCCTGCCATGACTCTCCCGGAATCGGTTAGGGGCTGGCAGTCGACCTGGTTCTATTGCCAGGACGAGGCAGCTCGAGGTCAGTCGACTGGCCTCCCCCACTTCACATTCGACCGCGTCCAAACTCCTTCTCCACTCAAAGTGACCGCTGCTGAGAACGTGGAGACGAAGATGCTGGTAGAGAAAGTGGTTCAGCTTATCAATGAGGGTGTTACCGGCCTGGACCTGCTGGAAGTGTTCCTCAGTCGACGCATCCAGCCTCTCCAGGCCCGTGATCATCCTATGTGGCTGTACTCTGGACCTGAAGACACCGCTCGGGTCCATCCAGAGAAAGTGTCGTCCGAGACCGTGGGCATGTGGTTGAGGAGTATCACAGGCAATTAGGACAATCCCAGGGGATCCAGGCGAGTTATTCCTTTCAGAGACAACAATCCACCCGACAAGGTAATTCTGACTGCTTGGCGCATAAGTTCCGACTGCACTTGATGTTGACTGATTTTTGCTTAACTTTTCGTCTTGTGGGTTTTCACCGAGATGTACTCTATGCCCAACGGTGAACAAGCCCTGGAGCAGGGCCAGGAGGAAGAGGCCAGCATGGACAAAAGCAGCGACTGGGAGTCTTCGGATGGAGAGGAGGAGGAAGAGGGCGAGGAGTCGGACGACGAGGAAGAGGTCGACTCGCCACCGTGTTCCGAGCGCCGATCCAAGCAGCAACACGATCCGACGGGGGGGCGTGGGAAGAACATGGCTCCGAGTACTCAAGCTCAGAAGCACACTCGGACGTCGACTCCGGAACCGACAGAGAAGACCGCCAAGCAGCCCAAGGTTGCTCCTCCCAAGACTCGGAAGACTTTGCCGCGGATCAAGATGGACGTCCCAGTGGCTTCGGGGTGAGTAACACACTTGTGCTTATACAAACCGACTGAAATTTCTGTTTTGACCAATTGGATTACGCGTCATTCCAGACCCACCTCTGCTTCTACTGACATGGATGTCGACAAGGCACCAGGAGATGAAGAGGCCACCTCCCGAGCTGGTAAGTTCGTTCGACCAAGTTTTATTTAGTCGAGTGGGTAGTCAATCGGCTGAATATTTGATACTTCTCTCTTTCTGTAGCTCCGCAAGAGATCGTTGTGCTCCCTGATGACGAGGAAGAAGAAGCACCTCTACAGTAGAGGAGGAAGAAGAGTGGAGGCTCGAGCAGGAGGAGGCTTGAAATCCAGGTCCCTCAGTCGACGCCGGCGCTTGAGGGGGTGGTCGAACGTTCCGAAGGGCCGGTTCGGACCAACGTCACATTCTCCATCCCGCTGACGACTGATCGTCCGTCGGGATTGACTGCACAGACTCCTGTCGTTCCAGTGCAACTCCACTCGTCCGACCCGGTAACTGCTTCGACCACCTTGGAGCCATCACTCTTCGCCACGTATCAAACTCCATACGACTCGCCAGGCGCCGCTAGGGAAGCTCTTCGTCAGGTGAACCTTGTCATGGAGCAAGTGAAGGTGATGCATGAAGCTAGCCAGGTAGCTTACAAAGCCATCACTACCCTTCAGACCAATGTTCAGGTCAGCAAAACTCCGACTGAACTTTTGAGTGTTGCTTTATATCTAATCACCCACTGGGTGTTCCTTTGTTTAGAGTCTCAGTAAACTGTTCGAATCCTTGGGGGCACGCCGAATGCACCCACTAGGTGTAGTCCCCGAGACCATGGTCGACTGCTGGCAGTCAACTGAGGTCTAATGATATATCCCTTTTTTTTGAACTCACGCTGGGCAGACCCTGCTGAGTATTGATCTGAACCAGTGGGGGCACGCTAAGTGCACCCACTGGGTGTAGTCCCCGAGACTACTGTTGAATACTTGATTCAGCAGTAGTCTTAGAGTAACTTTTCTCTGTCACCATCTCTTATTTCTGTCGACTGACATATCTCTCTTGCTGACTATAGAGGTCTTGTGATCTTGGAGCTCGACTCTCCGAGTTAAAGAAGAAGCATATCAGCGTTGAACTTGACCTTGAACTCGCAAAGAAAAATCTCAAGACTGCCCAAGAAGAGACGACCATCATGGAAGGTAATCATTCGACCGTTTAGTCTGCTTTGTAGCTCGCACTTCGCACTGGTTTTTCTTTCAGTCTCTTTGAACCGAGTGACTTCACACAAGCAGATGTGCGTAGTGAAAATCGCCAACTTCAGGCTCGTCTAAAGAGTGTTGTTTCTTTAGAGAGGATGCAGGAGGCTTTGGAGAAGAAGGACCTGGACCTTGCTGCTGCTCAGAAGGAAGCACGCGAGAAGATGAAGCTTGTGGACCAGAAGCTGGCTTCACTCGGCAAATTAGAGGAGGAGAACGTGAAGTTGAAGGCCACCATCTCTGAAGCTAATCAAGAAGTCGGGCAGCTGAGGAAGGACAAAGAACCTGACCACAGAAGTCGGCGGCCTTAGAGCCAAGACAGACAAGCTAGAGTCTTATCTGGAACAACTTGCCGCAAAACTTGTTCTGAAGCTTGAAGGTATGTTCATTCGACTAGTCAATTTGTCGTTAACTAAAGTTTGTTGTCATGCTGTCGACTCATCGTTTTTTTGCGATGGGACAGAACTGTGTCAGGACTTTGAAGCTGAAACTGGGCGGGTCGAGACAGGTCTCGACCCCATCAATTGTCCCGTGAAAGATGACGTTGCTATGAATCTGCTGCAATTTGAGTCATGCTTGGATGGTGCAGTCGCTTATCTGGCTCGACTGAAGGCGGCGATGAACCAAGTGGACGCTGAACTCTGGCCTCAGGCGGAACTTTCTCAAGACCAAGAGTCACTCATGACTCGAGTTAATCAGATCTCAGGCCGAGTGCAAGAGTGGAAGAAGTCTTCTGCTTGCTGTGGTGCTAACGTCGCCTTATCATTGGTCCGAGTGCACTACAAGGAGGCTAAGGAAGACAAGCTAGCTGCTCTCAAGGTAGCGAATACTAAGAAGCATTCCTTCCAGACCTTTATGGACACCTTCCTCGAAGCAGCCACTCGTATTGCTGACAGCATCGACCTCGACAGCTTCTGCGATCCGGCCAGTCCTTCTCCCGTTGAGTGATTGAAAAAAACATTATGCTTCACCTTTATTTGCCTTGGGATGCCGAGTGATTTTGTAACCGCTAAAACTCCTTTGGGCTTGATGCCCGAGCACTTTATTCTGCGATCAGGAATCTTTGGATTTATCTTCGAATATGTTGCGTTTATCATCGAGTGATATTCGTTCTTCTCTCGGATTGGTTTTTGTTTGCTTGATGCAGCCTCTGAAGAAGAATTAGCAGTCGACCGATTGGACAAACCTTGAGCAGCATTGATCAGCTCATCAGCAAGGCACTCAGCAATGGCCTTGATGTTCCTGTCAGCCGTCTGCTTTGGGGTCGACCGTTGGAGGGGCCTTTGATAGTGTGCACAATCTCGTCCTTCCTCTTGACGGTGCAGCCCTCGGGGGGGGGGGGGGGGTCGACCCACCCCATTCAGCGGGACCAGTCAACTCATCGATGAGAAATTCAGCAATGGTATGGACGTTCCTGAAAGTGAATCGCCCTGGCGATGCGCACAATCTTGTCCTTCTTCTTGATGATACAACTCTGAAGTGGTGGTCGTGGTCGACCCGCACTTTGCCTAGCCTCCGAGTGGGAGGATTGCTCACCACTCGGTAAGATTTTTCAAACTTAGGTGAGTACTGGACTGCAGCTAAGCCCCCGAGGGGGAGGATTTCTCACCACTCGGTAGGATTTTTCGAACTTAGGCGAGTACTGGACTGCAGCTAAGCCCCCGAGGGGGAGGATTGCTCACCACTCGGTAGGATTTTTCGAACTTAGGCGAGTACTGGACTGCAGCTAAGCCCCCGAGGGGGAGGATTGCTCACCACTCTATAGGATTTTCGAACTTAGGCGAGTACTGGACTGCAGCTAAGCCCCCGAGTGGGAGGACTGCTCACCACTTGGTAGGATTTTTCAAACTTAGGCGAGTACTGGACTGCAGCTAAGCCCCCGAGTGGGAGGACTGCTCACCACTCGGTAGGATTTTTCAAACTTAGGCGAGTACTGGACTGCAGCTAAGCCCTCGAGTGGGAGGATTGCTCACCACTCGGTAGGATTTTTTAAACTTAGGCGAGTACTAGACTGCAGCTAAGCCCTTGAGTGGGAGGATTGCTCACCACTCGGTAGGATTTTTCAAACTTAGGCGAGTACTGGACTGCAGCTAAGCCCTCGAGCCGGAAGATCGCTCTCACAATCTCGTCCTTCTTCTTGACGGTGCAACCCCGGGAGGGGGAGGTCATGGCTGACCCGTACCGTTTGATGGGACTTTTTAAACTTAGGCGAGTATTGGACTGCAGCTAAGCCCCCGAGTGAGAGGTAGACTCACCACTCGGCAGGATTTTTTTATTACTGAGGTGAGTACTGGAGTGCAGCTAAGTCTCCGAGTGAGAGGCAAACTCACCACTCAGCAGGATTTTTATTACTTAGGCGGGTACTGAACTGCAGCTAAGCCTCCGAGTGAGAGGCAGACTCACCACTCGGTAGGATTTTTATTACTTAGGCGAAACGGATTCGCAGCTAAGCCCCCGAGTGAGAGACAGACTCGCCACTCGGCATGATTTTCACTTTGACTTAGGCGAACCGGATTCGCAACTAAGGCACCCGCTGGGGGATTTTAGGACACGTAAAAAAATATGACAATCATTCGGAAGATTGCAAAATCATATCTTTTGATAATCAAACTAAAGGGTACTTCTTATTACATTTCATCAGTTCTAAATACTTAAGAGTAAAAAGCGCGGAGCAGTTCCGCATTCCAGGCGCGTGGCTCATCTTTATTATGCTCGACATTGAAGAGACGATACGCTCCATTGTGGAACACTTTGGTGACGACGAAAGGGCCTTCCCAGGCAGGAGTGAGCTTGTGTGGTCTCTGCTGGTCCACTTGAAGAACTAGGTCTCCTTCTTGAAATGCCCGACCCCTTACATTTCTGGCATGGAATCGACGCAAGTCTTGCTGATAAATGGTCGACCGGATCAAGGCCATCTCTCTTTCTTCTTCTAGGAGATCGACTGCATCTTGCCGATCCTACTCTGCTTCGTCTTTTGAGAAGAGTTCGACTCAAGGCGCGTTGTGGAGCAAATCACTCGGGAGTACGGCTTCGGCTCCGTAGACTAAGAAGAATGGAGTCCTTCCAGTCGACCGGTTAGGAGTTGTCCTCAATCCCCAAAGTACTGATGGGAGCTCGTCGACCCAAGCCCCTACTGCATGCTTGAGGTCATGCATCAACCGGGGTTTCGGTCCTTTGAGAATCAATCCATTTGCCCGCTCGGCCTGCCCATTCGACTGAGGATGAGCGACCGAAGCGTAGTCGACTCTCGTGCCTTGGGAGGCACAAAAGGTTCTGAATTCTTCAGAATCGAAGTTCGAGCCGTTATCTATGATGATGCTGTGTGGGACGCCATATCTGAATATCAGTTCCTTGATGAAACTCATAGTTGTACTTGCTTCAAGGTTTTTAATGGGCTTGGCTTCGATCCATTTGGTGATCTTGTCCACTGCCACCAGCACATGAGTAAATCCACTCCTGCTAGTCCTCAGAGGCCCAACCATGTACAACCCCCAGACAGCGGAAGGCCAGATGAGTGGAATTGTCTTCAGAGCTGACGCAGGTTTGTGGGACATGTTGGAGTAAAACTGACAGCCTTCGCACTTGTCCACTATTTCCATTGCCATCTCATTGGCCCGTGGCCAGTAAAATTCGACTCAGTATGCTTTGGCCACGATGGTCCGAGAGGACGCATGGTGACCACAGGTCCCCAAGTGAATATCATTGAGGATCATTCGGCCTTCTTCTGGCGTGATGCATTTCTGGCAAACGCCAGTTACAGTTTCTCTGAACAACTGTCCTTTTATCACGGTAAAGGCCTTAGATCGTCGGACGATCTATCGAGCCTCTTCTTCATCCTCTGGAAGTTCCTTCCTAAGAATGTATGCGATGTATGGCACCGTCCAGTCAGGAGTGATGACCAAAACCTCCATGACTAAGTCGACCACGGCTAGGATTTCGACTTCAGTCGGATCTGTGGCGCTCTTGGGTTGTGGCGAATCTTCAGTGAAAGGATCTTCTCGAACTGAAGGTGAATGAATATGTTCCAGAAACACATTGCGGGGAATGGCCTTTATCTTTGCACCTATCTTCGCCAACTCATCTGCAGCTTGATTTTTCAGTCGGGGAATATAATGAAGCTCCAAACCTTCAAACTTCTTTTCCATCTTTCTTACTGGATTGCAATAACCGGTCATGGCTGGGCTTCTGACATCCCATTCCTTCATCACTTGATTAACCACCATATCTGAGTCGCCATATGCCATAAGGCGGCGGACGCCGAGTGAAACGGCCATACGCAACCCGTATAAAAGTGCTTCTTATTCTGCTTCATTATTGGAGGAATCAAAATGAATCTGGAGGACATAGTTAAGCTTGTCTCCGCGGGGGGACACCAATACTACCCCAGCACCCGATCCGTTCAACATCTTGGAGCCATCAAAGAACATAGTCCAATGCTCCGAGTGAACTTGAGTCGGTAGTTGCTGCTCGATCCACTCGGTCAGGAAATCTGCGATTGCTTGGGACTTGATAGCTTTCTTTGCCTCAAACTTGATATCCAATGGAAGGAGTTCAATCGCCCACTTTGCCACTCGACCAGTTGCATCTCTGTTATTCAGAATCTCGGATAATGGTGCATCGCTAACGACTGTAATGGAGTGATCAGAGAAGTAATGTGCAACCTTCTTCATGGTCATGTATATTCCATAGACAAGCTTCTGATAATGAGGATATCGTTGCTTGGATGGAGTCAAAACTTCGAAGAGATAATAAACTGGGCGCTGAACCTTGTACGCTTTTCCTTCCTCTACTCGCTCGACCGTGAGTACTGTGCTGACAACTTGTCCAATGGCTGCAATACAAAGTAGTAAAGGCTCTTTGCTGATTGGCGCAGCGAGCACCGGCTGGGTGGAAAGCAGGGTTTTGAGTTCTGCAAACTCTGCATCAGCTTCCTCAGTCCACTCAAACTTATCAGACTTATTCATCAGTCAGTAAAGAGGCAAGGCCTTTTCACCGAGACGAGAAATGAATTGACTCAAGGCGGCCAAACAACCAGTCAACTTCTGAACGTCATGCACTCGCACAAGGCGTTTCATTCGGAGGATGGTATCAACTTTTTCTGGATTAGCATCTATTCCTCGTTCGGAAATGAGAAAACCGAGTAACTTTCCTCCTGGAACTCCGAACGTGCACTTTGACGGATTAAGCTTGATATCATACCTCCTTAGGTTGGCAAAGGTTTCTGCGAGGTCAGTCAATAGGTCGGAACCTTTGCGAGACTTGACCATGATGTCATCCATGTATGCTTCCACATTCCGACTGATTTGAGTGAGCAGGCACTTCTAAATCATTCTCGTGAATGTGGCTCCAGCATTTTTAAGACCGAATGGCATGGTGACATAGCAAAAGCACCCGAATGGGGTGATGAAGGTTGTTTTTATTTCATCGGGACCATAAAGTCGGATCTGATGATACCCAGAATATGCATCTAGAAAAGACAAGCGCTCACACCCCGCAGTCGAGTCAATGATCTGATCGATGTGGGGGAGAGGGAAGTGATCTTTCGGGCAGGCCCGATTGATGTGCTTGAAATCAATGCACATACAAAGTGAATCGTCCTTCTTAGAGACCATGACTACATTGGCAAGCCACTCGGAGTGGTAGATCTCTCGGATGAACTCTGCTGCTAGCAGCCGAGCCACTTCTTCGCAAATTGCTTTCCTCTTTTGCATGGCAGACTGCCGAAGGTGCTCTTTGACGGGTTTTGCCTTGGGGTCGACACGCAAATGGTGCTCAACCAGTCCTCTGGGTACACCTAGCATGTCAGAGGGTTTCCATGCAAAGATTCCCAGTTCTCACGGAGGAACTGGATGAGCGCTTCTTCCTATTTGCTATCGAGTGTCTTTGATATATGAGTCGGCGCGGCATTGGGATTGGTCGGGTGAATATGAATCGGCTTCGTTTCACCAGACGACTGAAATGCAGAATCTGTGGAAGGCTTCTTGGCTCGGAGCAAATCACTCGGATCTGCATTCTTCTGATACTCTTGAAGTTCAACAGCTGCCATCTGCGCATCGGCAATTTTGGAACCTTTCTGGAAGCATTCCTCCGCCTTCTGCCGATTGCCAGTAAGTGTGATCACACCCTTGGGGCCAGGCATCTTCAACTTGAGGTACACGTAACACAGTCGAGCCATGAAATGTGCGTATGCAGGCCTCCCCAGAATGGCATGATAAGCACTCTGGAAATCCATGACTTCAAATGTCAACTTTTCCTTACGGTAATGCTTGGAATCACCAAAAACCATGTCGAGAGTGATCTGGCCAAGTGATTCGGCTTTCTTTCCGGGGACAACACCATGGAAGCTCATATTGCTCTCGCTAAGCTTGGACATCGGGATGCCCATCCCCTTCAAGGTTTTAGCATAAAGGATATTCAGACCGCTACCACCGTCCATCGGCACTTTAGTCAGTCGAGTGCCTCCGACCACTGGGTCGACCACCAGTGCTTGCCTCCCAGGGGTGGCTACACAAGCAGGATGGTCTAACTGATCGAATGTGATGGCTGTCTGAGACCATTTCAGGTACGTGGTCGTTGTCGCCGAAGCAACCATATTCACTTCTCTGTTGATGACCTTCAACCGACTCTTGCTCTCAACATCAGCAAAAATCATGAGAATGGAATTGACTTTGGGATAACCATCGTCTTCCTCTTTATCCTCATCTTTGTCCGACTCTTTCTCCTTCTCATTGGGTTGTTTCTCTCAGAACTGCTGGATCAGGAGTCTACATTGTCGAGTGGTATGCTTCGGGTAAATCAGATTACCTTCTTCATCTTTCTTCGTGTGGATGTGACATGGAAAATCCAACACATCATTTCCTGCTTGATCCTTTACCTTCTTAGGGGGCCAGGGCCCCTTAGGTTTTCCCTTAAAATTTCCTTGAGCCACTGCTGCAATCTCACCGGGTGCCGCTGGCTCGGCCTTACGCTTCTGTTTCCGACTGGAGTTACCCCCACCGGCCTCTTGGCCGACTGGTTTACTCTTCCCTCTACGGAGTCGATCCTCTTCTTCTCTGTTAGCGTACTGGGTGGCTATCTCCATCATCCAAGTTAGAGTCATATCCCCAGTCCGACCGAATTTCAGGACCAACTCTTTGTATTTGACGCGTTCCTTGAAAGCGCACACTGCTTGATGCTCTGATACATTTTCAACAATGTGATGCAAAGTGGTCCATCTCTGAATGAATTCCCTCAAAGTCTCATTCGGCTTCTACACACAATGCTGCAACTCGGGAAACCCTGCTGGTCGCTTGCACGTGCCCTCAAAAGTTCTTACGAACACTCAAGCTAGTTCCTCCCAACCGTGTATACTGCCTGGAGTCAACTGAGCCAACCACGCTCGGGCTGACCCTTCCAACATAAGAGGGAGATGCTTCATCACTATCTCATCGTTTCCGCCTCCAATCTGCACAGCCACTCGGTAATCCTCAAGCCAGGTTTCAGGCTTGGATTCTCCAGTGAACTTACTGACTTCGGTTGCCAACCTAAAGTTGGGAGGAATCACTACTGCCCTGATGGCTCTGCTGAAACACTCTGGACCTAAAACATGCAATCTGCTGCCACTCAGATGATCTCTGCCAGGGTCTTCTCTATGTGCTCTGTTCCGGTCGACCAGGACTTGAACGAGAATGGATCTCGCATCGAGGCCTGGCTCTCTTGGGTCAACCGGTGCTATGCGCTTGTCACTGTGATGACGTCTATCATCATTACGCCGAGGCGCATATGACGCACTCCTCGGAGGAGGTGTAGGCACTCGACGACGATTGTCGCGGTCGAGCTGACGATCATACTGTCCACGGCCTTCCACCGCAGGGGCGATCTTGGGTTGTGGGCCGACTAAACTGTATCTGCTACTACGGATCTGCTGTGAATCCTATTCCGTGACTGGGACACTGCAGTGTTCTGCTCTCCTGCTGCGTGGAGCAAGGCCCGGATCTGCATCAACCCTCCGCCAGCTTCCGACTGGGAAGGTTGGATCGACTCTGCAATTCGGGTCGCAGCTGTGAGGTTCTGAATCGGAGTACGGTATACCTTAGGCGGAGGCGAGAAAAGCTGCCGTCGACTGAACTCAAGAATCCGCTCCGAGCCCGCTCGTCGAGAGCGTGCAGCAGGTTCTCCAGTCGAGTGCGCTCAGACAAATTAGCCAAGCGCGCCTCCTCCAAGGCCCGAGCCTCGGGGGTTTCTCCAACGATGGGCGTGTGGAGTGCATCCATGTTGCGGCGACGAAGTTCTTCCCTCTGCTACGAAGAAAGAGGTTTGGGATGATATTCCTCATGGACGCGCGATGGATTGCCGCCACCATCTTCGTCGTCTTCGCGACGAAAGCCAGGTGGGCCACGCGGACTGTCGGTGTCAAAACCGGCGGATCTCGGGTAGGGGGTCCCGAACCGTGCATCTAGGCGGATGGTAACAGGAGACAAGGGACACGATGTTTTACCCAGGTTCGGGCCCTCTTGATGGAGGTAAAACACTACGTCCTGCTTGATTAATATTGATGATGTGGGTATTACAAGAGTAGATCTACCACGAGATCAAGGAGGCTAAACCCTAGAAGCTAGCCTATGGTATGATTGTTCTTCTGTCCTACGGACTAAAACCATCCAGTTTATATAGACACCGGAGAGGGCTAGGGTTACACAGAGTTAGTTACAATGGTAGGAGATCTACATATCCGTATCGCCAAGCTTGCCTTCCATGCCAAGGAAAGTCCCATCCGGACACGGGACGAAGTCTTCAATCTTGTATCTTCATAGTCTTGGAGTCCGGCCGATGATGATAGTTCGGCTATCCGGACACCCCCTAGTCCAGGACTCCCTCAGTAGCCCCTAAACCAGGCTTCAATGATGATGAGTCCGGCGTGCATATTGTCTTCGGCATTGCAAGGCAGGTTCCTCCTCCGAATAATTTATAGAAGATTGTGAACACCAGGATAGTGTCCGGCTCTGCAAAATAAATTCCACCTTCCACCATAGAGAGAATAATATTTACACAAGTTCAATCTGCTGACGTATTTCGTGGCATGACGTCACACCACAACCAAGCCTTTACTTGAATCATTTTTGTTATACCACCTCAGCGCGTTTAGCGAAGCGGTTTCCTTAGCACGTCTTGTCGACGCAGAGATCGTGTTCCCCTTATTCGGGGATTCCCATCAATATGGATGTGGGTAACCCAACCGCGCCATTGATTGCGGCGCTTGGGAGAAAAGCGAGTTTTACCAGGCCGGTGGGGACGCATAGTTTCGTCCGCCCATATATAAGGGGATAAGGATCCACCTTTTTACCTGCGCCTTCTTCCTCCTTTGCTTATCCATCTCCGCGCACTCGAGCTCCAGCGCCCAAGTCCGCACATCTCACCTCAACCTTCTCCAGCTATGTCCGGGGCGGGAGGCAAGTGGATGGCCTCCTCCATTACGGAGGGGCACATCAAGAAGCTGCGCAGCACCGGATATCTGTCCAGCGACATCACGCACCGGCTCCCCGACGAGGGGCAGCTCATCCCCACCCCCGGGCCCCATGAGAGGGTGGTATTCCTTCCCCATTTCCTCTGCGGACTGGGCTTCCCACTCCACCCCTTTGTCCGGGGCCTTATGTTCTACTACGGCCTGGATTTCCATGATCTGGCCCCAAATTTCATCCTCAACATCTCGGCATTTATCATCGTGTGCGAGGCCTTCGTCTGCATCTAGCCCCACTTCGTCTTGTGGCTCAAGACCTTCAATGTCAAGCCGAAGTTTGTGAAGGGCAGCCAAGCGGAGTGCGGAGGCGCCATGGTGGGCAAGATGCCCAACGTTACTTGGCTCGAGGGCGCCTTCGTGGAAACCATCAAGGGGTGGCAATCGGGGTGGTTCTACATCACCGAGCCGCGTGACCCTGAATGGGAAACGGACCCCGAATTCAGATCTGGCATCCCCACATGGCTCACCTCTTGGAAAGAGAGTGGCCTGACCTGGGGCGATTCAGAGGAGCTGATCGGACTCCAAGCCTGCATCCAAAAGCTAGTGAACAAGAAGCTCAAGCTTGTCAACGCAGTCCAGGTCATGCTCATCCGCCGGATTCTCCCGTGCCAACAACGGGCCTTCAAATTGTGGGAGTTTGCTCCGGCCCGGCACCGAACCTTGTGCAGGCTCTTCGACACTACGTACGAAGATGCCTGGAAGGTGCTGTTTAAGGGCGCCGAGGCTCCCGCATCCGTTACCAAAGATCGTGGATTCAGCTCGCAGCGCCAGGCTAGCGAGGTAAGCGATTCTACCCTTTACGGGACACTTGTTTTCCATAGTTTGACTCTATGCGGGATCTAAACTCCCTCTCCTTTGACAGGACTAGCTGAAGAAGACCGAGCTGACTAACTGTCCGGCCCCTTTGCCAGAAGACCCAGCGGACGCCCGCTTAACGGGGCTGCTGGTTCTGGCACCCCACGTGGTGCCGGAGAAGAAGGCCAAGAAGAAGGCCACGGGAACTCGAAAGAGTTCCCGTTTTCAGGTGTTATCGGATTCATCGTCCGGTGACTCCGAGGCGGACTCCTCCCACGAGGACGAGGAGGAGAAGAAAGAGGCCTCTCCCCCAACGGGGGGAGGGAAGAAAAGGAAGGCCTCCCCAAAGAGGGAGGCCGAAGGGTCGAAGAAGGGAAGGACTCTTCCCCCGGACTGTTCCGCCAACGCCGGTGACGACGACGAGGATTGGCCTTCAAGGGCCAAGCCCCTGGCGAGATCGTAAGTATCCGGACTCCCGAATAACTTCATGATTTTTCTTTTTGCCACACGGTGTCTTTCTAATGCCGCATACAACCCTGCAGTCCGCCCAAGGACGATCTTCCCGCTTCGTCGAGCAGGTCCTTGGGTACGTCAGATGTGGATAGTACTTCACTTCCAACCGCCTCCACCCCCCGTGACGCCGACGATGCTGAGGTGGGATCCCAGAGAGGGACCCACCCGGAGGAGGAGGCCCCGGAGGTGCCACAGGGCAACCTCCCGGACTTCGTACCAGACTCCGCACCGGAACCTGCAGTGGTTTCGGAGTCCGGCGGGCGGCCCCTTTGTAAGAAGGGCAAGACCGTGACGCCAGCGGCCTCCGTCCAACCGGAGGCGCCAGATAACTTGCTGGAGGCGCTCAACGGCGCTTCCATCAAGGAGGAACACTGCACTGTCATGAGTGCGGTGATTCAGAAGGTTCAGCTCGCCAAAAGCGGGCTGACCGAAGCCTGCAGCAGCCTTCTAACAGGCTTTGAGGTAAGAATATTAATATATGTAAAATAGTACCGCATAGACAGTAGCCCCTAATGCTCGGTTCGGTGTTCGGAAAGAAAATCCGGACTGAGGATCTAAAAAGATATACGCAGGAGTCTTAAAAAATATGTCAATATGGGATTGCACGTTGTGCTGCTGACCTCTGCCGCATTGACTCCGGAGGTCGATGCTTTGAAGCAAAGCCTCGAGCGGTCCGAGAACGAGCTCGGCCGTGCCAAGAAGTAGCTCGAGGACAAGGAAGGTGAGTAACACCTTATTAAAGTTGTGCCTTACAGAAAAGAATTTGGTTGCAAGAGAAATGACAAGGATAACGTGGGTACTTCAGGGGCCACGAACGAGGTGGCAACCCTGAAGGAGGCGGTGTCCGTGGCCGAACGTAATGCGGCCGTGGAGCGTGCTGGGCGAGAGAAGCAGGAGGCGCGGGTGGCGGAGGTACAGCAAGAGCTCCAGGCTCTCATGGAAAAGCATGAGAGTTTGGAGGGCGACTCGGAGACTCGAGAGTCCGAGCTTGCATGGGCTCTTGAGAGTGCCAAAGCCGCTAAGGACGAAGCCCACAAGGCCCTTCAGGAAATCGAGGCATTGAATAAAATAGCGGCGGGTAAGGCATTTTTCATGCAAAGCAAGCATGTGAATGTGAATTACCTGTTACTTACCCGAATTCAGAGCTCTCCAGGAGCGTTCGCAGATCTGCCCCGCAGCGTGTCTGATGCTGCCGCTTTCTACAGGGCCGAGGAGAGGAGCTCGACGGAGAAGGTCTTTTGGTCTCAGTATGGTGAGGCCGGACATCCGGTACCCCTTAGCGACCAGCTGAAGCAGCTGGTCGAGCTCCACGAGGTGGCCGAACAGGCCATGAAGGGCCTCATAGTTCGGCTGTGGCCCAAGGAGGCCATGCCTAGGAGCTACTTCGGCCTGGTGCGGCGGCTGGTGGATGCTTGTCCATGGGTTGAGGTCATCAAGCGATCCGCCTGTATTGAAGGTGACTGTCGGGCCCTTGCCCGTGCTAAGGTGCACTAGGGCAAGATGGATGCTGAGATGCTTGTGACGGACGCGCCACCGCTGGGCAAGGAGTATCGCACGCCCGAGATGTATTATAAGGGTGTCCTGAAGGGTGCCCGCATTATTGTGGGTGAGTGCTCCAAAAATGTAATATTTGAGTAGACTCGTATTTTGTTATCCTGTGCGCTGAAAACTTTGTTCATATGCGCTAAGCAACGCTTGTTGATTTAAAATATTACCTTATGTGCGGCTGTTTATCAAATCTGAGAGATGGCAAGTCGTCGGCTTCAGCCCCCATGCCACGAGTGCTGGGGTGTTCGGGATAAATTTGAGCACTCTTGTTCCCATATTTGGGTCCATCTAGGGAGGCGCTCAACACAACGAACGAGGCAACCGGACTTATAATGCTTGAACACTCTCACTTAGCCATAGAATTCTATAATTTTAAATTTCGGTGAAGCCCCTAGTGTTCGGAAGGCCGAATTCGGGGCGCTATCCACGCCTGGGCCGGACAAAGCCGGTTCCTCGCTCTAAGAGGCATAAGTCTTTAGGGACTCGAAAAAACCTCTCGAACAGCGACCGGCTCTCGCCTTATCATGACGGTCTATTTTAGCTTTCTCCACTGAGGCGCTCGCCCAGCTCAACTGGGGCGCAATCGCAGTGGTTCTCCCAGTGCTACCTTAGCCGATACAATGGAACGTAAGGTACGAAAACATGGGAGCCGGGCAAACCCAACTATTGACCCAAGACATGATTCGGAGCCGATGCATATAATGCTATAAGTTCGGGGTGCCACACTTGTGAAAGTGTTCGGACTTATCACACCATAATGTGGGGAACTTAAGCCCCTGGTGTATTTAGCCGTACCAAAGTGTACGGATGCGACATGTCATAAATGAACATATGTATAAGAAAGGAATGCAATTATAAGCAAAAAGGTGCTGCATTGTTTATTTAAGTAATACTGCCATGAATGCAGAACGATACAAATAGTGCGGTAAGCAAGGGATGGGACTATTAAACATGTCCCCCTCCAGGGGTAGGCTGCGGAATGGTGTATAAAACAGATTTAATGCCCGTAATGGAGACCACCTGAATATTCGTCGTAGCCTTTCTCCTCCCCTGGCTGTTGCATCGTGAGCTCGGCCGGTCTACTGCCGGACAGGGCCTCTAGTGAATGGAGTCCTGTGGGTAAGAAAGAAAAAGATAAAAAAGAATGACACACTTGGGAGCCCCTGGTGTGGTTAAGCCGCATTCTGGGCGTGTCATGGTCATGCCCCTCCCCCTATGCCCATGGTATCTCCAGAGCGTAATGATGTACGCGAAGGACTGGTCTTGCAATTTTGCGAGGGCTGGGGTTGGGGCCGCATTGCCACGCGTGCTCGGAACGTGCCAGGTGGTCTTGTTGTAGGTTACTCCGGGTGCGTTTAGCCGTGTCCGGTCGCTTAACGGCCGGACTCGAGAATTGCCTTAAGAGGCTGCATTGTACTTCTGCCGCGAGAGCTGCTGTATGTTCCTCCGTTCGGAGGGAGCATTCAGTGTTTCCGTTGACCATGATGACTCCTCGAGGGCCTGGCATCTTGAGCTGGAGGTATGCGTAGTGCGGCACCGCGTTGAATTTTGCAAACGCGGTCCGTCCGAGCAGAGCATGATAGCCGTTGCGGAACGGAACTATGTCAAAGATTAACTCCTCGCTCGGAAGTTATCCGGGGATCCGAAGATCACTTCTAGTGTAACTGAGCCTGTACAATTGGCCTCTACACCTGGTATGACGCCTTTGAAGGTCGTCTTTGTGGGTTTAATCCTTGAGGGGTCTATGCCCATCTTGCACACTGTGTCCTGATAAAGCAGGTTCAGGCTGCTGCCGCCGTCCATCAGGACTCTAGTGAGGTGAAATCCATCGATGATTGGGTCTAAAACCAATGCGGCGAATCCGCCGTGGCAGATGCTGGTGGGGTGGTCCCTTCGATCAGAAGTGATCGGGCAGGAGGACCATGGGTTGAACTTCGGGGTGACTGGCTCCATCGCATATACGTCCCTGAGTGCACGCTTCCGCTCCCTCTTGGGTATGTGGGTTGCGTATATCATGTTCACCGTCCGCACTTGTGGGGGGAAACCCTTCTATCCTCTATTGTTCGTCGGTCGGGTCTCTTCTTCGTCATCGCTATGCAGCCCCTTGCCATTGTTTTCGGCAATTAGCTTGCCTGCCTGCTTGAATACCCAACAGTCCCTGTTGGTGTGGTTGGCTGGCTTTTCGGGGGTGCCGTGTATCTAGCACGAGCGATCGAGTATTCGGTCCAAATTGGACGGACTCGGAGTAGTTCTTTTGAATGGCTTTTTCCGCTGACCGGGTTTGGAGCCTCTGAATACGGCATTGACTGCCGTATCCTCATTATTGTCGCCGTTAATGCGGCGTTTGTTCTTGTTGCGATGCGACCTGCCATTGAGGTCCTTGGTATCCGGACTGCCAGAATTTTTGCTGAGGTTGTTGCTGCGGGCTAGCCAGCTGTCCTCTCCCGCGCAGAAGCGGGTCATGAGTGATGTGAGGGCTGCCATGGATTTCGGCTTTTCCTGTCCCAGGTGCCGGGCAAGCTACTCATTGCGGATGTTATGTTTGAAGGCCGCGAGGGGCTCCGCATCAGGACAGTCAACGATTTGATTTTTCTTAGTTAAGAACCATGTCCAGAATTGTCTGGCCGATTCGTCTGGCTGCTGAATTATGTGGCTTAGGTCGTCAGCGTCTGGTGGTCGCACATACGTGCCCTGGAAGTTATCAAGAAATGCGACTTCCAGGTCCTCCCAACACCCAATTGATTCTGCTGGCAAGTTGTTAAGCCAATGCCGAGCTGGTCCTTTAAGCTTGAGTGGGAGGTATTTGATGGCATGAAGATCATCACCGCGGGCCATGTGGATATGAAGGAGATAGTCTTCGATCCAAACCGTGGGGTCTGTTGTGCCATCATAGGATTCAATATTCACGGGTTTAAACCCTTCAGGGATTTGATGATCCATTACTTCATCTGTGAAGCATAGTGGGTGTGCGGCGCCTCTGTATTGGGCTATATCACGACGGAGCTCAAGTGAGCTTTGTCTACTGTGTTCGGCCCGGCCGGACTTGCTATGTCCGGTGCGACGGTTGTCATCACGTATCATGGGGCACCCACGCGATCAGTAGATCGATCTTGATTGTCTTGCCTTATCCTCCAATACATCTCGCAAGTCCGGAGCGTTCCCCTGTGGCCTTGTGCTTTTCGAGCGATGCCGGGGTACGGTTCTAGTGTAGGGCCTAGAGGCCTCTCTATCGCGTCCACGACGTGGTCGGTCAGCCGTATTGTGCGCTGGTGATGCAGGTTTATATGCCTCCTCCTCTAATCGGGGGAGCAACTTGCGTTTGGGGTACCTTTTGGAGGGGCGTTCGAGCTCATGCTCTTCGGCTGCAAGGACTTCAGTCCATCTGTCGGCCAGCAGATCTTGATCAGCTCTAAGCTGTTGCTGCTTTTTCTTGAGGCTGTTTGCCGTGGCCATAAGCCTGCGTTTAAAATGCTCTTGTTCGACGGGATCCTCAGGCACGACAAATTTGTCATCGTCGAGGCTTGCCTCGTCTCCGGAGGGAGGCATGTAATTATCATCCTCTACCTCTTCGTCTGCCCCCCTCTCATGAGGGCTGGCTTCTCCGTCCTCCTGTGCTGAATCTTGCTGGAGGGGGTTGTCTTCGACACTGTCTGGGGTATTATTACCTCCGGTGCCGGAATCTCCATTCTTGCTGTGGCGGGATTTAGAGCGGCGCCGCTGACGCCGACGCTTGGGCTGTTTCTTGGAGGGGTCTTCCTCCGCTGTTCCCTCGCCATTCCCATCCTTTGGGATATCCACCATGTATATGTCATATGACGAGGTGGCTTTCCAGTGCCCAGTAGGCACTGGTTCTTGGTCGTCTCCGGCATCGTCGTCCATACCGTCGATGTCTATGGAGTCGAAGTCTAGCATGTCGGTTAGATCGTCGACAGTGGCTACTAAGTGGGTGGTGGGATGGGCCTTGAATTTCTTCGTCGTCCGCATCCCAACCGTCCTGACCACAGTCCGGCTAGGGCTCTCCTGATAACGAGAGATACTTTAGCGAATTCAGGATGTCACCGAAAGGTGAGTGCTGAAAGGTGTCCGCAGCGGTGAACTCCATGATCGGCGCCCAGTCGAATTCGATTGGAGGGGGCGTAGGAGGTTCGGAGTCCGGCAAGGAGTCCGACACCTTGGAGTCACGAGCTTCACAAGGGACAAGGACAGTATTCGGCTCTATCACCGTAGAGCTTGCAGCCCTCGAGGCGGTGTCTAACCACCCGTCCTTGATCTGCATAGCCGGCTCCAAATTGAGGGTCGGAGCGGACTCGTGTGCGGCCTCTAGGGCATTGTCCGGCAGCAGAGCTAAATCATGCCCATCGTGACAGTGCGGCGCGCTCGGCTGTGGCTCGAATCCATCAAAGATCAAGTCTCCGCGGATGTCAGCCGTGAAGTTCAGACTTCCAAATCTGACCTGATGGCCAGAGGCGTAGCTTTCGATCTGCTCCAGATGGCCAAACGAATTGGCCCACAGTGCAAGGCCGTCGAATACGAAGATCTGTCCAGGGAGAAAAGTCTCACCCTGGACCGCGTCGTTGTTGATGATCGAAGGAGCCATCGAGCCTATCGATGATGACACAGAGGAACTCTCAATGAAAGCACCAATGTCGATGTCAAAACCGGCGGATCTCGGGTAGGGGGTCCCGAACTGTGCGTCTAGGCGGATGGTAACAGGAGACAAGGGACATGATGTTTTACCCAGGTTCGGGCCCTCTTGATGGAGGTAAAACCCTACATCCTGCTTGATTAATATTGATGATGTGGGTATTACAAGAGTAGATCTACCACGAGATCAAGGAGGCTAAACCCTAGAAGCTAGCCTATGGTATGATTGTTCTTCTGTCCTACGGACTAAAACCATCCAGTTTATATAGACACCGGAGAGGGCTAGGGTTACACAGAGTCGGTTACAATGGTAGGAGATCTACATATCCGTATCGCCAAGCTTGCCTTCCACGCCAAGGAAAGTCCCATCCGGACACGGGACGAAGTCTTCAATCTTGTATCTTCATAGTCTTGGAGTCCGGCCGATGATGATAGTTCGGCTATCCGGACACCCCCTAGTCCAGGACTCCCTCACGGACCATCGACCATCAGGACTTCAGCCGCAGGGTCGCTGCTATCATACTCGGATGCAGTCTCCGCGGAGCTAGTCGACAGATCGAACAGGCCGTGGAGAGTTTCATCGGGCTCGATTGCCGCGACTCGATGGGTGGCCGAACGCCGAGCCACCACGTGTTTCACCCACCGTTGAAGGCGCGATCGACCGGATCACTTGCGGCGGCGAACAGCGGGGAGAGAAGACACCATCGGAGCCGACTGATACTGGGTCGACGGCTGCCGAAGAAGGACGCCACGAAAGCATGCGCGAAAGTGCGTCGCCCCTCGACAGGGAGCGCCTCAATGTCAAGCGGAGCTTCCTGAAGCCACGTTGAGTCGTCTGCGATGAAAACGAGCACGCCGAGACGGATGTCGCGGCCCTCAGCCAACTCGCCGACGGAAACCATGATGATGATCGGAAAAACTTGCAACTTCACCAATAAGTCGCTAAGACACCTGCCCCACGGTGGGCGCCAACTGTCGTGGTTCTAAGGCTGACAGTAGAAAGGGGGGGTAGGTATGGAGAGGCAAGATCTCAGCTATGGTGAAGGTGTACACACGGGGTTTACGAGTTCAGGCCGTTCTTGGAGGAAGTAATAGCCCTACGTCTTGGTGGTCGATTGGATTATATGTGTGATGTTAGAGGGGGTGCGAACCCTTGTCCCAAAGGAGGAGGGTGGCTTATATAGAGTTCGCCAGGACCTTTCCCGCCCTCCATTACAAGGGAGTTAATGTACATAAAGTGGTGGCGTTACTGGTAACGCCAGCCTTAAGTGTTGTTAATGACCTTAAAGACTACGAAGTGAATGCTTGTCTATTGCACGCTGAGTGACTCATGGTCTTCGGGAGGTCGAGTGATTCTCTGGATGGTCGAGTGGCAGTAGGTAGGAAGACTCCCGAGTGACAAGATGTCGAGTGGATTGCACTCGACATCTTCGACCGGGGGTCTCATGTTGCCTCTTGACCTTCTTGCCTTCTTGGGTAGTGACCTTGGGTAGGACGTATAGGTCAGGCCTATGACCCTACCCTAGGTCTGTATCCTCATCAGAGATGGCACGTGGTGCACTGAGTGCATTTTTCTAGGGTCCGCTTACACATAAGTTGACTAAGATTTCTTTTACACCCTCCGTTCACTTTTATAAGTCGTTTCAGACAAGTAAAATTGAGTTGTTTTGCACAATGTCTGAAACATCTACAAAGCCTTATAAAAGTGAACAGAGGGAGTATGTCCAAGATAAGGTTTGCCCTATTATAAATAGTTGATTGATGGTGCATGTTTTCCCTAAAACAATACGTGGTGAACATTATTTGAAATACTCGGTAAAATTTCTTCAAATATGTGATGAATAGTTTTTCAAATACACTATGGATATTTTTAATGCATGAGAAGTATTTTATATGCTCAAGCTCCATGGAGCCTCAAATTTGAGAAAATAAAATCAAAAACCAAAATTTAGGTTTCAAAAAAATCTTAAACACACACACACACAAACACACACACACACACACACACACACACCACGTACTACTTGTCTGTAAAATTTCATGGAAATACATTTTTATGCGAGCTGCGCCAAAATAGCATAATCATTATCATATATTAGAGTTTCAACCCATCATATTCAAAAATATTCCGAGATTTACAATTTTCAGTTCTGCCCATTTCTAGGGTTTGAAAATTTTACACAGGGAAGTTTCTCCAAAAATTCCCAAATAATTCTTGGATGGCTAAATGTTGTCAAATGTCCACCCAGCCTATTTTGAGCCACCAGATCATTTGGTTAAGATTACTTCCTCCTTTTCACTTCATGCAGAATCTGGTTTTGAAACTTTTGTTAAGCAAAGTTTTCCCAAATGCCACCAAAATTTTACCAGAGCTCCCTCCTGCAATAAAAGCTCATCTAGTGCCAACCTCAGTGGTCAATTTGACCAAATCATTGCTCAAATGCATGCTTCCAATATTCTGAATAGGGGGCGGGAGCAATTTATTTCTCTCTCCCTCATCTTCTTCTGATCCCCATCAGGTTGCAAGTGGACGTGGGCTACCCGCGGTGCCCACATAAAAGCCCGCAAAAATCATGTTCGTGGACACCCACGGAATAACCTCATTCTTATGTGGCACATGTGAGCTATCCCACGAAAACCACATCAAGCCCACATAACCGAAACCACGCCCATGCAGCGACCGTGAGGATTAGAGTTAGGCGAATAGCAGCCGGAGCACCGTGGCTAGCTCTGCCCCATGTGTCCTCAGTGCCGTCGCCGAGTCCTAGTAAGAGTTTCGCCGGCACCGGCACTAGCGTGTGCCTCCACGCGATCACCCGCTCCGACGTAGTACTGAGGTAGAAGTTCTTCGCGTACTCCTCGTAGATCTTGCTGAAGTGAGCGTAGGTTGGGGTGACTGTCGGGTTCACCTGGGACGCCATGCTCCAGCTGCCCGCACCACCGGCCTCCCTTGGCTCATCGACGCCGAGGCAGCCGTACTTGATCGAGCTGAGGATCCACTGCTGTCGTCGCTGACGCATGCGGAGTACTGGATGCTGTCCTAATAGGTGTCACCAGCGTCGAGGCCGACAGACAAGGCTTCTCAGAGCAGCACCATGGCAGTGGCCATCGATG
Organism: Triticum aestivum; assembly: GCF_018294505.1. NCBI lineage: Eukaryota > Viridiplantae > Streptophyta > Magnoliopsida > Poales > Poaceae > Triticum > Triticum aestivum. The sequence goes on along the minus strand of NC_057795.1, from coordinate 428,969,464 downwards.
CCAGAGCTCGTTGCACAGAGCAGAAGAGAGTGTGGATCGGTGGAATGGGAGAGCAAAGCACCTTAGGTGCCGCCATTGCTATTGCCATGAATATATAGGCGCGGGCGCCAATACAACAGGGATGTAGGAGCATCAGTACATCAGAGAGAGAGGGCGCAGAGCGCCAGTACGTGCATGAGATCGTGGGGAGTGCATGCAATACATGGCAGAGGAGAGGCAACTGCTAACTCCCCGCGCAGTTTGAGCGTCCGGCGATCGGACACACAAGCTGGACCGGAACTCTTGGGAGGCCGCCGTGGGTAGTCCTTTTGATGTATGGTGGAAACCCTAGGGCCGATCTTTCACGATTTGGAGGGGATCCTACGAAGAACATGACAAGCACACGGAGGAAAACACGAGGGGAAACACTCAAATCAACGAGAATAATCACACATGTGCTAGATCCATGGACACAAAGGGTGATACAAGATTCGAATGCAACAAAGGACGATACAAGAGGCGGTAGTTCTTCCCGATCCGGAGACGGGGTCTTGAATCCACGAGGGGATCTTCTCCTAGATGGAGGGCTTGAATCTACTTGGGGGATCTTCTCCTAGATGGAGGTCTTGGCCTCCAATGGAGTAGGTATCAAGTGGATGAGCAATGCTCTATCTCTCAAATGAGTAAGCTATTGCTAACCCTAGAAAGAGGGAGGTGGAGGAGTATATATAGTCTAGTGTCACGAAAGGGTACATGGGCTTCGGCCCTTTCGCTGTTCGCAGACAGGGGCCGGATGTCCCGGGGTCACGCGCCGGATGTCGGGGGCTTCGAGAGGGTGCCAGATGTCCGTGGCAGGGGGACGAATGTCTGGGTGGCGTTGGTTTGGTTCTGTGAAGAGTGTCGGATTTCCGTGTCGGGGCCAGATGTCTGGGGCCGGGGTCAGGCCGGATGTCCAGGCCCTCTAGCTTATCGGTTGGGCAACTCTTGTGGACACCATCATGGGTCGGATGTCCGGGGTCATGGCCGTATGTTTGGGTCCTGGGAGCTGTTCTCGACTCCTTCTGTTGGTTCTCTTCATCCATGAACTTGGGGACTTGTCCGTCTTCATGTGCATATTCGAGAGGGTCCTCTTGGTACCTAATCATGCATAATATTTCGGACTTGAGTAGTAGCCATGTCTCTAGAGGGTCATATGGAATATCACTAAGGAGAGATGTCACCTCGTTCTCGAGAGCTCTAGCATGTGCTCGTGTCATCGATCCACTTGGCACTTGGTGAGATGATGGTAGGTCCATGGGGATGACCGTAGGATGCTCCACATCATCTTGTACCCCCTTGGGAAAGATCCGACCTTTGATTGAAATATTCATCACCATAGTAGGGCGAGAGATCCTTGATGTTGAAGATATCGCTCACGTTGTACTTATAGCGTGCGATGTCGATCTTGTAGGCGTTGTTGTTATAGCGTTTGATCACCTTGAAGGGTCCGTTGGCCTGTGGTAGAAGCTTGGACTTGCGTTAGTTGGGGAAGCGGTCCTTGCGAATTAAGGTGTAGCCACACAAGATCTCCGATGTTGAATATCATGGGTTGCTTGTTGGTGTTGATCTTGGTCACGAGTCGGTGTACTTGTTGCTCTATGGTGTTCCTTATATCTTCATGCACCTTCTTGAGATAGTGCACTCGCGTTCATGTTGATGTACTCTTGTAGAGGTAGAGGTAGAATGTCCAATGGGGACAACGGGTTGAAGTCGTAGATGACCTCGAAGGGGGACTTGTCGATAATGGAGTGTCTTGCAAGATTGTAGGCGTACTCGGCGATGGGTAAGAACTCCTCCCACTCCTTGATGTTCTTCTTGATCAACACTCTGAGTAGAGTAGATAGGGTCCAGTCTGTGACCTTCGTTTGGCCGTCGGTTTGTGGATGGTATGTCGAAGAGAATAGGAGCTTGATTCCAAGCTTGGCGCATAGCGTCTTCCAAAAGTAGCTAAGGAACTTTACGTCGCGGTCCGATACAATAGTCTTGGGAACTCCATGTAGACACAAGATTTCCCTACAAAAGAGATTTGCAACATGTGAAGCATCGTCTATCTTGTTGCATTGGATGAAATGTGCCATCTTAGAGAAACGGTCCACAACAACAAACACGGAATCGTTTCCAATTTGAGCACTAGGCAAACCAAGCACAAAATCCATACTAATATCTTCCCATGGGTGATATGGAATAGGAAGTGGCATATAGAGACCATGGGATTGAGCTTTAGACTTAAGTTTGCGACTTGTTGAGCATCGATTAGTGAAGCGTGAGATGTGGCGGAACATGTTGGGCCAAAAGTAGTTCTTAGAGAGTGTGGCAAACATCTTGTCACATCCAAACTGACCTGAGGGAGTCCTGGATTAGGGGGTGTCCGGATGGCTGGACTATGACCTTTGGCTGGACTCCCGGACGATGAAGATACAAGATTGAAGACTTCGTCCTGTGTCCAGATAGGGACTTTACATGGCGTGGAAGTCAAGCTAGGCGATACGATATGAAGATCTCCTCCCATTGTAACCGACTCTGTGGAACCCTAGCCCTCTCCGGTGTCTATATAAACCGGAGAGTTTTAGTCCGTAGCACGAACAACAATCATACCATAGGCTAGATTTTAGGGTTTAGCCTCTCTGATCTCGTGGCATATCAACTCTTGTACTACCCATATCATCAGTATTAATCAAGTAGGAGTAGGGTTTTACCTCCACCGAGTGGGCCCGAACCTGGGTAAAAACATCGTGTCCCTTGTCTCCTGTTACCATCCGCCTAGACGCACAGTTCGGGACCCCCTACCCGAGATCCGCCGGTTTTGACACCGACATTGGTGCTTTCATTGAGAGTTCCTCTGTGTCGTCACCCACAGGAAGGATGCCGCACCCCGTCTTTAAAGACGGCGCTATTGCTAAAGGAGCTTTGGCTGTCGGCCAAACTCTCCGGCTAGGCAGGTTTTTGATGACCGCCTGTTCGGCTGCCGCGCCGGCGATGACCTCTCGGGTCATCGAAAGCAATCTCCAGATCAGCTCGGAACTCGCCGAGCGGTTAGATCCGATGGAGATCTCTTCCCTAAACGAGCTCTTGGATCACATCGCCGCCCTAGGAGTCGCTACAGATTACGGCCAGATGGGGCTTAAACCCGATCAGAGAGAAATCGACTCTCCACAGGTCACCCACCACGTTGAAGTGGTGGAAGAACAATGCGGCGAATCTTCGCCCATCCTAAGGACCAGATGTGTCCGGATTCCCGACCCCTCCAAGCCGGATATCCGCGGAGGGGAGGATGTCGCCCAAGCCCTGAACCTGAAGTCAGGCAGCAGGCCTCATTCATTGAATAACGTCCAAGAAAACAAGCTTCCGGATTCGGAAATTTCTTGGCCCCTGAATCTTAGATCGGGCGAGTTCCGGATTTAAATCAACCCGCCCACCCAACTACAAGGGATCTATCCCAAATACGGCAAGAGCCCGGGGAAACAGTACACCACTACTGGGCCAGATTCCTCCTGGTTATAAACAGGATAAAGGACTGCCATGAGAAGGATGCAATTACATTCTTCTGTAACAACTGCACGGACATCGGAATCCTCAACGCCATAAGTCGTCGCAAAATTACACGCTTCGCCGACTTGACATCCATAGTACAAAAGTACTGTGCGATAGAAAGCGTTCGGAAAACCGAAACGAAATTCTGGGACAATCCGGCCCTGAATGCAATCCCAGTCCGGAACAAAAGAGCGCATTATCGCCAGGCACTTAAGCCAAATAGCAAAAAACAAAAACCCTCTATAGGGTATGGGACCGTACTGGAGGGATGGCTCAATGGACCCTGTAAAATCCACAGTTCAGGGGAAGTTGCACCAACTCATAGCCTTAGAGCATGTTGGATACTCCGGCAGGTGGCCAGGAGTGGCCAGGAGCTTTTAACTCCAGAATCCGCAGAGCACCACCCCAGAAATGCCAGTACGGTGTCAACAGTCTTCGAGACTTTCGCATCGAACAATGCGAGGAAGCAAACGCTCCGCAGCCTTGCCGAAGTCTACCAGGTAGCAACAATAAATCCATGGAGTGACACGGCTAGTACTTTTAATGCCAGTGACGAACCTAAATTCCGGCCAGCCCGAGCACCAGCTGCATTGGTCCTCAATCCGATAGTGGACGGCTTCCGGCTTACAAAGGTACTCATGGACGGTGGCAGCGGATTGAACCTCATCTATGAGGAAACACTGCGAAAAATGGAAATAGACTGGAGCCGCATTGAGTGAAGCAACACAGCCTTTAGAGGAATAATCGCCAGCCGGGAAGCATGTTGTTCAGGGAAAATCACACTGGACGTAGTGTTCGGCGCGCTGGATAATTACAGTTCCAAGGAGGTCACATTTCAAGTGGGCCCGTTCAGCAGCGGATACCACGCTCTGTTAGGGCGAGAAGCATTCATAATTTTTCAAGCTATACCCCATTACGGGTACATGAAGCTCAAAATGCCCGGACCCAACGGAATCATCACTCTTGCTAGTGATCTAGACACAGCGCTCCGCGCCGAAAACAAGACAGCCGCACTGGCCCTTGAGGCATTATCCGAAGCCCTGGCGGCTGAGGAACTAACTGTGTTGCGCTCCACGGTGGATAGGGACGACGTGATACTCAATAAAAGATCCAAGTTCACCTCCTTCAAGCCGGCGGACAAAATAGTCAAGTTCCAAGTCCATCCAACGGACACCACAAAAACGGCCTCCATCGGGGCACAACTAAAACCTGATGTAGACACCGCACTCAGAGAATTCCTACGAGAAAATTGGGACATTTTTGCGTGGCACCCTTCAGACATGCCAGGAATCCCACGCAGGCTGGCTGAGCACAGCCTGAACATCCTAAAAGGGTTAAAGCCCGTTAAGCAGACTCTTTGGCGTTTCTCCGAACCCATGGAACGCAGCACACCTACGAAGATTCTACGCCTAGCGCCGGACTCTGTGTTCGTCTCCTTCCTCTGTCCCCTTTTTTATTTTTTCACATTAGTTGGCATTTCTCTCCTTCTCCCTACCTTTTTTTTCTCCCAAGACCTTAGGTGCTTGCTTGCACATTGTTCGCACATACTTGATGCGCCACCCGTGCTCATTATACCTGGGGGCTTCTTTATCAGAAGTTTATATAAACGGGCCTCATGCCCAAAACATGTGTGACACTTCCGCATGAACCTTTTATACACCATTATATGCATCGATATGACTTAAGTTTTGGCCAAGCTGGGTTGCCTGGCTCCTGTGCTTACCCCTACGTTCCTGTTCGTTCGGCTAGGTGGTAAAGGGAGCACCTCTGCGATTGTTACTGCCGGGTCAGCCAGATGTGTACCTCAGACTGGGTGAAGCCGAAAGCTAGCATTCTTAAGGGAATATTCGGTCGGTGAACTAAAAGATGATTTTTCTTGTTTATTTATCTGCTCCCAGATGCTTTTCTGCTCTTTTTTAGCAGTCCGGACATGCACTTTAGGGCATGCCTCCCAGGGAAAGGAACCCTAATGGAACTATTCTCCCTGGAAGATGTTTCTTACTAACCATGTATTATAACATAAATAGCTGGGCACTTGTCTGCTAAAGCAATTATGACCCCTACGCCTTGTCTCCATGCATGCCCCGGTTCTTACATAATCGAGAGGGTATTCGGACACACTCCAGACTATAGGGTCCAGAGGTCGAAGCGAAAAGGTCTGCAATGACAAACAATCTACAATCCGGCTAGAAGGCATTTTTCATGTCATTTTAAATTATAGAGTCAATCCAACTCGGTATATTCTTCTTCAATACCATCCAACAGGCGGTCTAATTTACAGTCCTGTTGAGAATACTTTGCAGCCAGCTCTACCTGGCCATATACTAAACTGACAGGGATCTCCTTTCCGTCAGGACCCATAGGGCCGACTTCGGCCATATGGTTCGGGTCAGCCTTCGTGTACTGAGTCTTCACCATGGCCCAGGCCTCCCTGGCACCTTGACAACAGGCCGATATCTTCCACAACCGGAAGCGCTGCCGCACTCCCTCCAGCTTCTTTGCAAGCTCCCCAAGGCCTTTGGGCGCGGAGAGGGATGGCCACATAGCCTGGACGACGCCCTGCATTGCCTGCCGAACTCGTTCGTGCAGTTGCAACAGCTCGGGAAGAAGGTCCCCTGTTGAACCGGGCATTTCCTCCGCAGGACGACCTGTCAACAGACCTACAGACATAGCTCTGTCAATCGACTTCCTCGCTGATTTTTTTCGAGAATTCGTTCAAGCACTTACTAAAAATGCCGCGTCGAAGTCGCCGATTCTCCTTTACGGAAGCAGACAACTGAATACGAACATCCTTTAGTTCCTTGCCCAGTTGGGTATTGGCGTCTTGAAGTTTGTTCTTCTCTTGCCTCACCCTTGTCAGCACGCTCTCGCCAGCCTTTAGTTGGCGTAGGAGTTGTTGCTTGTCCGGATTTACTCCGGCCCCATCTGCACTGTTATCGTCAGAATTGCACACATGCCGCACTTTACAACAGAACTATTTTTCGGAGCATATATTACCTAAGGGGGTCCCCTTGGCAATAGCTGAAGCAGCCAGTGTGGCCTCGAGTTGGGCCTTGCACTCTGCCAGCTCCTGAGACAGTTGCGTGTTCTTCTTTGTAAGACCCTGCATAACATATGATCCTTAAAACAGTTATCTTAACTATTTCAAGTCTCGGGGGCTACTGACATATATAACCATCAGATTTACTCACCCGTACGTCTTTTACATACTGCTCTATGGCGCTGGCTAGACCATTTTGAGCGGCACGGAGGTACGCATCTCCCGTATTAAAGGCGTTCAATGCCTCTGGGGAAAAACATGCATCCTGAAGAACAGTCCGGCGATGCCTGTGGTTCATGGCACTCTCCACCTCTGAATTGGTGGCAGATAGCCCGTCTGCATCCTCTGTCGGAGGAACACCCGACGCGCGCCTCGTGTCCGCCTCCGCTTCCGGACCCGACCTTGAAGTCTGGCCGGTGGATATAGTCTGGCGGGCTCTCTTCTTCCTAAGGAGAGCATGAGCGTTAGCATGGCTTGAGGGCATAAACCCTAGGCGTTAAATTCGCACGTTGTAACGTTGCACCGAAGTCTCGATCTGGTCCGCACTTCTTTTTGGCCCGCCTGGCTGCAGCAGCCCTTGTTGGCTGCCCACCGCGGGCTCGGCACTCCGCCTCAAGGATTTCCCCTGCAAAACAAAACACTATTGGTTTACATCATTCAAAATAAGGCATGGATGGATCTCCTTCAAAGTACAGGGACTTCGGTCTCGGTTACCTTTGAGGCTGGAAGTAGTCCGGGATAATCGGCCGTAATGGCCACTAAGGTGTTGTCCTTACTCAATTGATGAAACACCCCATCAATTAACTCCACACATAAGTCCGGGTCCTCTTGGGAATCCGGATCGAGGGACCGTTCTGGGTCCTCGGGCTGTGGGGGAGGGTTGTTGATCTCCTTCACCGTCTGGCGTAGCTCCTACGTTAACATCGCCAGACTAAGTACTCAATTATGAGAATTTCGAGAGCGGGTAGATAAGTGAAAGTGTTCGCTTACCCAGCTCGGAGAGTTATACATGGAGAATCCGCCCCGTGGGTTGACACGGATGAATTCCTCTTCTTCTCCCTTGTACAAAGTGGATAAGATCCTCCTTAGAGTGGCAGCCGAATCTGGTCCCTTGCGACCGCACCGGGTGGCGTCATCCTCCCCGTTGAAATCCCACATGGGGTGGCCTCTGTACTGAAGCGGCTGCACCCCTCGCGTAATGCATGTGGCCATGACCTCGATCATGGTCAATCCGGAATGAGCCAACAATCTTATCCAGCTCATCAGGTAAAGGACGTCCCTGTCAGTTTCCCTTTGAGGATTGCGTGGGCGCCAGCTCAGGCGTTTCTTTAATGGAGTGTTGTTAAACTCGGGAAGGCCGATCCGCACAGGGTCCGGCAGGGGGACGTCATCCATATAAAACCATTCTGAAGGCCAGTCCTCGGACGCCTTCTTAGGGGTACCGGATAGGTATCCGGTCCCGGTGATGCGCCATAGTTCGGCTCCGCCCACTTGATAAATTGACCCCTCCTGAGAGCGGGGCACAAGGCAGAACAACCTATTCCACAGTGCGAAATGGGCCTCAACGCCCAAGAATAGCTCGCAAAGGGCCACAAAGCCCGCAATGTGCAGTATGGAGGCAGGTGTGAGGTTGTGTAGCTGGAGGCCGTAGAACTCCAGTAGACCTTGGAGAAACGGATGAATTGGAAATCCGAGTCCCCTTATTAAATAAGGTACTAGGCACACCCGCTCTCCTTGAGAGGGATTGGGGACGCTCTCCCCCTGCTCTCCGCCGCCATAGGTGGCAATCCCGGATCGAACTGAGACCATATATGCCGGGGGGAGTAGCCCCTTGGATTGAAGCACGACTAGCTTGCTATGCGGGACGGAGCATCTCTCCCAATCCCCTGGCTTGGGGATGGGAGCACGAGAAGAGGATCCGTGTTGGCTGTCCATGATGGAATGGATTTTCTGGTCAGAAGCGCTCCGATGAAAGCTTGTGAAGGGGAGATGGTGTGGTTCGAATCTAGATCCTCGTCTCTTTTTATATAAGCAGCTTATTTGAGCAGCTAGGGGGGAAATGTAAAAATACCCTGGCTTTTCGCATTCGTTCGACACGTGGAAGATGGCCTTTATTGGACGTGGAAGCCAAGGAGCACAGCATTTATCAGAAGTCGGACACTATTCTACAAGTATATGGAGCTGGAGAAGAACCCGCCTTGCAATGCCGAAGACAATTTGCGCGCCGGACTCGTCGTCATTGAAGCCTGGTTCGGGGGCTACTGAGGGAGTCCTGGATTAGGGGGTGTCTGGATGGCCAGACTATGACCTTTGGCCGGACTCCCGGACTATGAAGATACAAGATTGAAGACTTCGTCCCGTGTCCGGATAGGGACTTTCCTTGGCATGGAAGGCAAGCTTGGCGATATGATATGAAGATCTCCTCCCATTGTAACCGACTCTGTGTAACCCTAGCCCTCTCCGGTGTCTATATAAACCAGAGAGTTTTAGTCCGTAGCATGAACAACAATCATACCATAGGCTAGATTCTAGGGTTTAGCCTCTCTGATCTCGTGGTAGATCAACTCTTGTACTACCCATATCATCAGTATTAATCAAGCAGGAGTAGGGCTTTACCTCCACCGAGAGGGCCCGAACCTGGGTAAAAACATCGTGTCCCTTGTCTCCTGTTACCATCCGCCTAGACGCACAGTTCGGGACCCCCTACCCGAGATCCGCCGGTTTTGACACCGACATGACCCATAAGTCTTCCTCCATGAGCTTCTTGCCAAAGTAACAAATAAAGAGAAGACTCGGGGATACAAAGCTTGTTAGCTCTCATTAGATAACCATCCTTGATGTAATATCGTTCCCAAGATGTATGCGTCAAGCATTTGGCATAAGGAATAGCAAAAGTAGGAACATGTGCATACAAGTCTTTTATGTGCTCAAAGCCAATGACATTCAATTCAAGTTTAGTTACAAGCATGCATTTGCGGGAAAGAGCATCCGCCACAACATTCTCTTTACCCTTAATGTACTTGATGACATAAGGAAAAGACTCAATAAACTCACTTCATTTCGCATGTCGCTTATTCAATTTAGTTTGACCCTTAAGGTACTTAAGCATTTCATGATCCGTATGGATGACAAATTCATGAGGGTGAAGATAATGTTCCCACTCACGCAAAACTCTCACTAAAGCATATAGTTCCTTGTCATAGATGGGGTAATTGAGTTGCGCTCCGGAAAGTTTCTCACTAAAATAAGCAACTAGGCACTTCTCTTGCATTAACACACCTCCTATGCATTGCCACTAGCATTGCAATGAACTTCAAAAGTTTTATCAAAATTGGGCAAAGCAAGCAAAGGAGCATGTGTAAGCAAATTCTTAAGCTCATGAAAGGTGGTATCTTTGGATGGTCCCCAAACAAATGGTGCATTCTTCTTACTCAAGGCATGCAAAGGGGATGCAATGGTGCTAAAGTCCTTAACGAATCTACGATAGAAACCGGCTAAGACAAGGAAACTTCGCACTTGTTGCAAGTTGGTTGGATGTGGCCAAGTTCTAATAGCATCAATTTTAGCGTCATCTACATGAACACCCTTAGAAGAAACAACAAAACCCAAGAAAACAAACTTGTCGACACCAAATTTGTATTTCTCCATATTAGCATAAAGACGCTCTTTTCTAAGAGTTTGCAAAAGCGTTTTAAGATGGGTGACATGATCTTTTAGAGATTTGCCAAACACAAGTATATCATCAAAGTAGACCACAACAAATACGCCAATATAGGGGCGAGGAACAAAATGCATCACACACATAAAGGTGTCGGGTGCTTCGGATAAACCCATTGGCATGACCGACCATTCATACAAGACAAACTTGGTTTTGAAAGCGATTTCCATTCATCACCTTCTTGGATGCGTCTTTGATAGTAGCCACTCTTAAGATCAATTTTAGAGAAAATTGTGGCTCCACTAAGTTCGTCTAGCATGTCATCAAGGCGAGGAATAGGATATCTATAGAGGACAGCGATAGCATTTATGGTTCTACAGTCGGAACGCATGCAAAAACTACCGTTTTTCTTAGGTACTAGTATGACCGATACGGCACAAGGACTTAAACTTTCACTCACATGCCCATTGTCAATGAGTTGTTGTACTTGCCTTTGTATTTCCTTGGTTTCTTTGGGGTTGACGTGGTAGGGTGCCTTGTCAGGTAGCGGTGCGCCGGGATGAGGACGAAGCAATGTTTGATGCCTCGTAGTGGAGGTAGTCCCGGCAGTAGCTCATCGGGGAAGACGTCCTTGAATTCCTGCAAGATATTAGACAACACTAAAGGTAGAGGGTGAGAAGTGTTAGTTCTTGGCACTTCATCCTTGTATAACAGGACATAGTGGGTGACTCTCTAGGGGTTCTCACACACTTCTCTCATCTCTCTTTTGGTAGCTAAAAGAACTAGTTTTTCTTGTCACTCATCATGGAGGCACTCATTTTTGGCTTGTGGCGCTCACTGTCTTTTTGGTGGCTCGCTCTCTCACTATTCTCTCCATGATGGGTGGATGCTTGTTTGTCGGTGATCACTTGGCTTGGTGACATAGGTCGTAGCATGTACCCCTTTCCCTTCATCTTGAAGCTATAGCGAATGGTTCCCCCATTGTGGATGACACTGCAGTCGAATTGCCAAGGTCGTCCAAGTAGGAAATGGCAAACGGACATGGAAACCACATCACATTTCAAAGTGTCTCGGTATGCTCCTATCTTGAAGGAGACTTGAACGGTGTGCTCCACTTGAATGGTGCCGGGGTCACTAAGCCATTAGACCTTGTAGGGATGAGGATGCTTCATCTTGACCAATTGTAGCTTGGAACATAGCTCTTCACTTGCCAAATTGTGGCAACTTCCTCCATCGATGATGACCTTCATGGAACGACCGTTGATACCCCCCTTGGTGTGGAATACGTGGCAATGTTGGTCTTCCTATTGTTGGTGTTGAAGCGTCAAGACCTTGGAGATAACAAGAGCGGGGCTCGAATCATTGTCACAATAGCCTTGATCATCTTCTTCCTCATTCACTTGCCGGTGCATGGCCACATGCTCAAGGGATTCCATTCCTCTTCACTCATGGAGTCATAGGTGTCGTCGGTGTTGAGGATCATGGTGCACTGATTGGTACACTCGAAGGACTTGTGGCCTCGGCCGCCGCATGTGAAACATTTGAGGGAGCTCGTCTTGACGGTCTCTTCGGTTGGAGTAGATGATGATGAAGCTCTCATCTTGAAGTTGCTTGTAGTAGGAGGACGACTTGAAGATGTCGAAGTTTTCTTGTAGCTTGACTTGTTGTCGTTGCTTGTAGAAGGTTTTGTCAAGGAATGAGGTGTCATAGTCGTTGAAGCTTGGTTGTAGGAGGAGCCATAGGTCTTGGAAGAGAACTTGGCATACTTGTAGTCATCTTGCACTTGGTGTTCTGCCTTGGTAGCTTGGTGCACTAGCTCGATGAGGTTGGAGTAAGGTTGGAAGTCGACGATCTTCTTGTAAGATGATTTAGCCAATTCAAAAAACATGCCATAGTTTTCTCATCATCTTCCGTGACATTGGCTCGTATCATGGCAATCTCCATTTACTTGTAGTACTCTTCAACGCTCTTTGTTCCTTCCTTGAGGAGTTGTAATTTCTTGAATAGGTCACGGTTATAGTATGTTGGCACAAAACATGCTCTCATGACATCCTTCATTTGAGCCCATGTTGTGATGGGTGGTTCACCTCTTGCCGCTCGGCGCTCAATGACTTGCTCCCACCAAATGAGGACATAGTCTTGGAACTCAAGGGATGCCATGGTGATCTTCTTTTCTTCTTGATAGTTGTGCAAACGATAGATCTTGTCGACTTGCAATGCCCATGTAAGGTACTCTTCGGGATTATTGCTTCCGGAGAACTTAGGCATGGTGAACTTGAGCTTGTCGTAGCGTTGTTCTTCACTGTGTTGGGGTCGGTGGTGAGGATGATGACTCTCTTGTCATTTATGAGGGTGATTGCGGCATGAACTACGTCGGTATTTCCCCAAAGAGGAAGGGATGATGTAGCATAGCTACGATAGTATTTCCCTCAGTGATGAGACCAAGGTTATCGAACCAATAGGAGAACCACGCAACACCACGTAAACAGCTCCTGCACACAAAGAACAAATACTTGCAACCCGATGTAAGAGAGGGGTTGTCAATCCCTCACGGGTAAAAGGATAGGTAAAATTGTAGTATATTGGATAAATATATCTCGCGGGAACGCGAGATAAAATGAATAAATAAAAATTGCAGCAAGGTATTTTTGTGTTTTTGGATTAATAGATCTGAAAATAAAAGCAAATAAAAATAGATCTCCAAGGAAAATATAATAAAGAAGAGACCCGGGGCCCTAGATTTCACTAGTGGTTTCTCTCGAAGAAATAGCATACTATGGGTAAACAGATTATTGTTGGGCAATTGATATAACTTCAAATAATCATGACGATATTTAGGCAATGATCATTATATAGGCATCACGTCCAAGATTAGTGTCTGACTCCTGCCTGTATCTACTACTATTACTCCACACATCGACCGCTATCCAGCATGCATCTAGTGTATTAAGTTCATGGAAAAATGGAGTAATGCAATAAGAATGATGACATGATGTAGACAAGATCTATTTATGTAGAAATAGACCCCATCTTGTTATCCTTAATGGCAACGATACATATGTGTCGGTTCCCCTTCTGTCATTGGGATCAAGCACCGTAAGATCGAACCCATCACAAAGCACCTCTTCCCATGGCAAGAAAAATCGATCTAGTTGGCCTAACTAAAAAAAAGATTCGAAGAAGAAACACGAGGCTATAAGTAATCATGCATATAAGAGATCAAAAGACTCAAATAACTTTCATGCATAAAAACATAGATCTGATCATAAACTCAAAGTTCATTGGATCCTAACAAACACACCACAAAAAGAGTTACATCAAATAGATCTCCAAGAGACCATTGTATTGAGAATCAAAAGAGAGGAAGCCATCTAGCTACTAACTATGAACCCATAGGTGTACAATGAACTACTCACGCATCATCGGAGAGGCATCAATGAGGATGATGAACCCCTCCGTGATGGTGTCTAAATTGGATCTGTGGTTTCTGGAACTTGCGGCAGCTGCAATTGATTTTCGTCGACTCCCCTAGGGTTTCTGGAATATTGGGGGTACTTAGAGAGAAAAGAGGCGGTGCAGGAGGCCACCGAGGTGGGCACAACCCACCTGGACGCGCCTGGGCCTCCAGGCATGGGTTGTGCTCCCCTCGGAGCCCCCCTCATGTACTTTCTTGGCCCATCGTGTGTCTTTTGGTCCAGAAAAAATCACCAAAAAGTTTTGCTGCGTTTGGACTCAGCTTGGTATTGATTTCCTACGAAGTAAAAAACAAGCAAAAATAGCAACTGGCACTGGGCACTATGTCAATAGGTTAGTCCCAAAAAATGATATGAAGTTGCTATAAAATGATTGTAAAACATCCAAGAATGATAATATAACAACATGGAACAATCAAAAATTATAGATACTTTGGTGACGTATCAGCATCCCCAAGCTTAATTCCTGCTCGTCCTCGAGTGGGTAAATGAGAAAAACAGAATTTTTTGATGTGGAATGCTGCCTAACATGTTCATCACATAATAATTCCTTTGTAGCATGGACTTTTTGACTTTTATATGATTCAAAGCAATAGTCTAGTTTTGACATGAAGATCTCAATACTCAAGCATATCAACAAGCAACCATGTCTTTCAAAATATCAACACTAAAGTAAGTTATCCCTAGCCCATTATGCTCAATCATTGATCCATTCATGAAACACACTCGCATATTAGCTACACCAAATGCTCAAGTACGATCATAGTGCCCCTTAGTTGGTTCTTTATAAGAGAAGATGGAGACTCAAATAAAAATAAAAACTGCATAAAGTAAAAGAAAGGCCCTTCACAGAGGGAAGTAGGGATTTGTAGAGGTGCCAAAGCTCAAAGCGAAAAAAGGAGAGATAAAAACATTTTGGGTGGCATGCTTTTCCTGTCAACGAAAACGACCGAGTAGTTTCCAATACTTTCCATGCTATATATATCATAGGCGGTTCCCAAACAGAAAATAAAGTTTATTCCTTTTTCCACCATACTTTCACTTTCCACGGGTACCATCCATACCAACACTTTCCAAGGAATTTATTATTTGACAACATAAAGTAAATTCATTTTTCATTTCGGGACTGGCATCCCTAATACCTTTGTCGTACTCTTGTGCAATGACAAGTGAATAAACACTCATCTTGACAATAACGCATCTAGCATGTAAAAATATCAACCACCCCCTACTGTTCATGAGCGGTACGAGCACACAAAAGAGAAATTTATTTTGAAAATTAGTGATGGCACATACAAATTTGCTTCGAACAACACGTAAATACCGCATATAGGTAGATATAGTGGACTCATGTGGCAAGACCGGTTTAAGGATTTTGGATGCACAAGTAGTGATCATACTTAGTGCAAATGAAGGCTAGCAAAATATTGAGAAGCATCCAACCAAGAAACAAAATTTTTCATAAGCGAGCATTAAGCATAACTAACACCGAATAATGCACCACAAGTAGGATGTAATTTCATTCCATAATTATTGACTTTCATGCTTGCATAGGGAATCACAAACCTTAACACCAATATTCTTACTAAAGCATAATTACTCATCAACATGACTCACATATTATATCAACATATCGCATAACTATTACAAGGAATCAAGTTTATTTTGTCCAATGATCTTCATGAAAGTTTTTATTATATCCCTCTTGAATATCTATCACTTTGGGACTAATTTCACATGTTGCTTTTGATAGCTCAAACAAATCTAAGTGAAGAACATGAGCATAAAATTTTCTTCTCTCAAAATAATTTAAGTGAAGCAAGAGAGAATTTCTTAAAAAATTTGCTGTCTCTCAAATAAATCTAAGTGAAGCATGAGAGCATTTCTTCAAAAATACTAAAGCACACCATGCTCAAAAATATATAAGTGAAGCACTAGAGCAATTCCAAAGCTCGGAAAGATTTAAGTGAAGCATAGAGAGCAATTCTAACAAGTCATAGCATAATTTTGGCCCTCTCAAATAGGTGTGTCCAGCAAGGATACATGACTTAGAATAAAAAGCAAAACAAGCAAAGACTCATATGATACAAGACACTCCAAGCAAAACTCATGATATATGACGAATAAAAATATAGCTCCAAGTAAAATACTGATGGCCATTAGAAGAAAGAGGGGATGCCACTCGGGCATCCCCAAGCTTAGTTGCTTGCTTCTCGTTTAGATAATAGCTTGGGATGCCATGGGCATCCCCAAGCTTAGGATCTTCTTACTCCTTATTCCTTCATCCATCGTGATCTCACCCAAAACTTGAAAACTTCAACCACACAAAACTCAACAAAACCTTCGTGAGATCCGTTAGTATAACAAAGCAAGTTACTACTATAAGTACAGTTGCAAACCCATTCATATTTTATTTTTGCATTATATCTACTATATTCCAACTGTGCTATAGCTTATACCCTCCAATACAAACCATAGATTCATCGAAATAAGCACACAATGCAAAGAAAATAGAATCTGTCAAAAACAGAACAGACTATAGTAATCTGAATACTTTGAATACTTCTGTAACTCCAAAAATTCTGAAAAATTATGAAAACGTGGGCAATTTGTATATCAATCTTTTGTAAAAAAATATAAGAGCAAAAGCACGTCTTTGTGATTTATGAAAATTATTTTATTGGGCGCAAAAGTTTCTGTTTTTCAACAAGATCAAATCAACTGTCACCCAACATGATCCCAAAGGCCTTGCTTGGTACAAACACTAATTAAGACATAAAAACACAATAATAACAGAGTTATAATTGTGCAAACACTCAATAACAGAAATAAAAAGATAAAATAAATTTTATTCATTGGGTTGCCTGCCAACAAGCGCTATCGTTTTACGCCCTTAGCTAGGCATAATGCAAAGATCTAAGTGTTATCATCTTTGGCTTCCAGCTCTTCAATCACACAATCAGATTTCTTTGAAGATTTAGCAAGTAAAATAGCAAAATTTCTAGGCATAAAATTTAGGAAATCGTTCTTATTAATAGGGTCTCTTATAACTTCAACAAAATCCGGGTGAATACTAATCATTTTAAGATCTTCTTTATTATTACTACTAGAAGTTGCACCCTTGTTCTTATTGATTTGAGTACTCTTGCTAATTTTAATGGGTTTTTCTCAATAGTTTTAGCGGAAGCAAAAGTCGTGCTTAGATTACTAAAGATTTCTTCCAATTTATCGATCCTAGACGGACTTTCTTCAATTCTTTCATGAATCATCGTCCCCTTTTCTTTTAACAACTTAAGAACTTCTCCCGCTTTTGACCCAATTTTATTAGCAAAATTATGCATATTTTTATCCAAGTTCTCAAGATGTTCTTCAGTAAGCATTTTCTTTTCAATAGCATCTAGACTTTCCATAACACGCTCGAGAGTCAAAGTTGTTTCATTAACCATAAGAGGTGGTGATCTCACTAAATTTCCCATAGCATTAAAAGCATCAAGAGAGGGGCACATCAAGAAATTTCCACCAGTAATTATATCAAGGACGAATCTATACCAAGTGGTGATGCCTACATAACAACAGCGAAGAAGAACAACAGTGGATTGCTTACGGATAGATCTATTATATTGCAAATCCTATACCAAGAATCTTTTAAATTCTCCCCTCCCATTTGCTTAAAGTTAATAACCTCGTTCTTGGGGGTGCACGCAATAGAAGAAGGGCTATCCATAACGGCAAAAAGTGAATAACAAGAGTGTACACCAAAGCAGATCTGACAAGAAAACGGTGAACGAAAAAGAGGGTGAATAAAACGGCAAATTTTTGTGAAGTGGTGGAGAGGAAAACGAGAGGCAAATGGAAAATAAGTTAAATTGCAAGGAGATTATATTCATGATTAGGAACCTGGTGGATGTTGATGATGTCTCCCCGGTAATGGCACCAGAAATTCCTTTTGATTGCGGCTTGAACTATGTCTGTATTTCCCCAAAGAGGAAGGGATGATGCAGCACAGCTACGGTAGGTATTTACCTCAGTGATGATATCAAGGTTATCGAACCAGTAGGAGTACCATGCAACACCACGTAAACAGCTCCTATACACAAAGAACAAATACTTGCAACCCCGCGTAAGAGAGGGGTTGTCAATCCCTCACGGGTAAAAGGATAGGTAAAATTGTAGTAGATTGGATAAATAGATCTCGCGGGAACGTGAGATAAAATAAATAAATAAAAATTGCAGCAAGGTATTTTTATGTTTTTGGATTAATAGATCTGAAGATAAAAGCAAATAAAATTAGATCTCGAAGACAAATATAATAAAGAAGAGACCCAGGGGTCGTAGATTTCACTAGGGGCTTCTCTCGAGAAAAATAGCATATGGTGGGTAAACAAATTACTGTTGGGCAATTGGTAGAACTTCAAATAGTCATGATGATACCCAGGCAATGATATAGGCATCACGCCCAAGATTAGTAACCGACTCCTGTGTGCATCTACTACTATTACTCCACACATCGACCGCTATCCAGCATGCATCTACTGTATTATGTTCATGAAAAAATGAAGTAATGCAATAAGAACGATGACATGATGTAGACAAGATCTATTTATGTAGAAATAGACCCCATCTTGTTATCCTTAATGGAAACGATACATATGTGTCGGTTCCCCTTCTGTCACTGGGATCAAGCACCGTAAGATCGAACCCATCACAAAGCACCTCTTATCATGGCAAGAAAAATTGATCTAGTCGGCCTAACTAAACCAAAGATTCGAAGAAGAAATATGAGGCTATGGGTAATCATGCATATAAGAGATCAAAAGACTCAAATAACTTTCATGGACAAAAACATAGATCTGGTCATAAACTCAAAGTTCATCGGATCCCACCAAACACACCGCAAAAAAAGTTGCACCAAATAGATCTCCAAGAGACCATTGTAGTGACAATCAAAATAGAGAGAGGAAGCCATCTAGATACTAACTACAGACCTGTAGGTCTACAATGAACTACTCACATCGAAGAGGCACCAATGAGGATGATGAACCCCTCTGTGATGGTGTCTAGATTGGATATGTGGTTTCTGGAACTTGCGGCGGCTGGAATTGATTTTCGTCGACTCCCCTAGGTTTTCTGGAATAATAGGGTATTGATAGAGCAAAGAGGTGGTGCAGGAGGCCACTAAGGTGGGCACAACCCTCCTGGGGGCGCCTGGGGCCCCAGGCATGCCTTGGTGGGTTGTGCTCCCCTTTAAGACCCCCTCAGGTACTTTCTTGGCCCATCGTGTGTCTTCTGGTCCAGAAAAAATCACCAAAAAGTTTTGCTGCGTTTGGACTCAAATATGTTAGTCCCAAAAAATGATATAAAGTTGCTATAAAATGATTGTAAAACATCCAACAATGATTATATAACAGCATGGAACAATCAAAAATTATAGATATGTTGGAGACGTATCAGAGGGTCTTGAGCCGCTTGCTCCTCGTGCTCTGCTTGATTAGCTTGATGGTGAGGGTGTGGGATTCTTGCATGGTTCCACATCAGTTGAAGCTCCTCAAGACGTGTGGCTTCTTCTTGGCGCTCACGATGAAGGGCCTCTTCTTGAAGTCGTGCTTGGCGGTTGCACTCATCGACAGCTAGTGTAGCTTCACGTAGAGCATGTTGGGCTTCAAAGTTTTGTTCCTCACGACGCTGTTGCTCCTGTCGAAGTGCATCGCCATCTTGTTATTGTTGTCGAATGGCATCACCATCTTGTTGGTCTTGTCGATCTTGGCGTATTGGAGCTTGCTCTTGGACCAAAGGTTCATTAGCATGTTGCCGTTGGCATTCATGTTCACGGAGACGGCCTTGTAAACCATTGCCAATGAATGGGTTTCGGGGAGCTTAATGAACTTCATGGTCTTGGCGACGATGTGAACGAGCTTGAGGGGGACTTGCATCCAAAGAAGAGTGTGAAGAATGTCGACTTGAGTGGCCCTGTCTTGAATGGGACGAAGATGTAGAAGAGCGATTGATCAACAAGGCATGAATCTCACCCATCCTTGCATTGTTCTCCTCTTTTTGTGCGTCAATCTTGTTGTCGAAGTAATCTCGTGTATGTTGCTCGAATGTCGATGCGGTCGATCAATGCTTGTTGTTCTTTATGCAAAGCTCTTTGTGCGCCGAAGAGGTGGTTCTTGGTGACGTAGGTGTTCGAGTCGTCATCTTGCTTAATGAAGAGTGGGTTCGAATAAGTAGTTGGTCTATCCATCATTTCAAGCAAATATGTGAGTGTAAGAAAGGCAAGAACTATACCAAATGTACCTTAACCAATGTTGAGAATGGATCAATGTTCACTCAATAGTGTAGCAAGGAAATAACACAATTGGTACCGTTGCTCGTTGATTTCTCAAACCTACACAAATAAGGCCTTTGGAATAGCTTGGTGAGGTTGGTGGCACAAAATTTATGCAATTGTTAGCGAGATTCAAATAATGTTGAAAAAGATTCGCAAATTTGCAAATAAAACAAGTAGACCAATAGCAAGATGTGGCACATGGAAACACACGCACGGATAGATAAATGGGGTCGTGCAACCAAGGAACGAGCTCAAAATGTGGAATCCACGGAAAATGCTCTTGTTGCACAACACTAGAGAGACGCTAGCACGATTTCTCAATAGGTAGATATGAGACTTGTGCGCAACCTACAAAGCAAAAAGTAACGACTTCCTATCCCAAATATGGTGTTCTGGTGGTATGATCCAAGATGATCGAGTATGACAATCTTAATGTAGTATGTGCTACCTCTTGAGCACTGTGTTGGTTTTCCCTTGAAGAGGAAAGGGTGATGCAGCAAAGTAGCGTAAGTATTTCCCTCAGTTTTTGAGAACCAAGGTTCAATCCAGTAGGAGGCTACACACAAGTCCCTCGTACCTACACAAACAAACAAGAACCTCGCAACCAACGCGATAAAGGGGTTGTCAATCCCTTCACGGCCACTTGCGTAAGTGAGATCTGATAGAGATAATAAGACAAGATAAATATTTTTGGTATTTTTATGATATAGATTGAAAAGAAAAGATTGCAAAATAAAGCAGATTGGAAACTTATATGATGGAAAATAGACCCGGGGGCCACAGGTTTCACTAGTCGCTTCTCTCAAGATAGCATAAGTATTACGGTGGGTGAACAAATTACTGTCGAGCAATTGATAGAAAGTGCATAGTTATGAGAATATCTAGGCATGATCATGTATATAGGCATCACGTCCGCGACAAGTAGATCGATACGATTCTGCATCTACTACTATTACTCCACACATTGACCGCTATCCAGCATGCATCTAGAGTATTAAGTTCATAAGAACAGAGTATCACATTAGGCAAGATGACATGATGTAGAAGGATAAACTCAAGCAATATGATATAAACCCCATCTTTTTATCCTCGATGGCAACAATACAATACGTGCCTTGCTGCCCTTGCTGTCACTGGGAAAGGACACCGCAAGATTGAACCCAAAGCTAAGCACTTCTCCCATTGCAAGAAAGATCAATCAAGTAGGCCAAACCAAACTGATAATTCGAAGAGACTTGCAAAGATAACCAATCATACATAAAATAATTCAGAGGAGATTATAATATTTCTCATAGATAAACTTGATCATAAACCCACAATTCATCAGATCTCGACAAACACACTACAAAAAAAGTTACATCAAATAGATCTCCAAGAAGAACAAGGAGAACTTTGTATTGAGATTCAAAGAGAGAGAAGAAGCCATCTAGCTAATAACTATGGACCCGAAGGTCTGTGGTAAACTACTCACAACTCATCGGAGAGGCTATGGTGTTGATGTAGAAGCCCTCCGTGATCGATTCCCCCTCCGGCGGAGCATCGAAAAAGGCTCAAAGATGGTATCTCACGGGTACAGAAGGTTGCGGCGGTGGAAATAGGGTTTCATGGTGCTCCTGGATGTTTTTAGGGTATGGTGATATATATAGGCGAAGGAAGTCGGTCAGGGGAGCCACGAGGGTGGGGGCGCCCCTCCCTGCCTCGTGGCTTCCTCGTGTGTTTCTTGACGTCCACTCCAAGTCTCCTGGATTGCGTCTGTTCCAAAAATAACTCTCCCAAAGGTTTCATTCCGTTTGGACTCCATTTGATATTCCTTTTCTTCGAAACACTAAAATAGGCAAAAAAACAGCAATTTGGGTTGTCCTCCGGTTAATAGGTTAGTCCCAAAAATGATATAAAAGTGTATAGTAAAGCCCATAAACATCCAAAACTGGTAATATAATAGCATGGAACAATAAAAAATTATAGATATATTAGAGACGTATCAAGCATCCCCAAGCTTAATTCCTGCTCGCCCTCGAGTAGGTAAATGGTAAAAACAGAATTTTTGATGTGGAATGCTACCTAGCATATTTCTCAATGTAATTTTCTTTATTGTGGCATGAATGTTCAGATCCAAATGATTCAAGATAAAAGTTTAATATTGACATAAGAGTAATAATACTTCAAGCATACTAACAAAGTAATCATGTCTTCTCAAAATAACATGGCCAAAGAAAGTTATCCCTATAAAATCATATAGTCTGGCTATGCTCTAGCTTCATCACACAAAATATTTAAATCATGCACAACCCCGGTTTTAGCCAAGCAATTGTTTCATACTTTAGTATTCTCAAACTTTTTCAATCTTCACGCAATACATGAGCGTGAGCCATGGACATAGCACTATATGTGGAATAGGATGGTGGTTGTGGATAAGACAAAAAAGAGAAGATAGTCTCACATCAACTAGGCATATCAACAGGCTATGGAGATGCCCATTAATAGATATCAATGTGAGTGAGTAGGGTGTGCATCCAACTTGCCTGCTCACAAAGACCTAGGGCAATTTGAGGAAGCCCATCATTGGAATATACAAGCCAAGTTCTATAATGAAAAATTCCCACTAGTATATGAAAGTGACAACATAGGAGACTCTCTATCATGAAGATCATGGTGCTACTTTGAAGGACAAGTGTGGAAAAAGGATAGTAACATTGTCCCTTCTCTCTTTTTCTCTCATTTTTTGGCGGGCTTCTTTGGCCTCTTTTTTTATTTGGGCTTCTTTGGCCTCTTTTATTTTTCATAAAGTCCGGAGTCTCATCCCGACTTGTGTGGGAATCATAGTCTCCATCATCCTTTCCTCACTTGGGACAATGCTCTAATAATGAAGATCATCACACTTTTATTTACCTACAACTCAAGAATTACAACTCAATACTTAGAACAAAATATGACTCTATGTGGATGCCTCTGGCGGTGTACCGGGATATGCAATGAATCAAGAGTGACATGTATGAAAGAATTATGAATGGTGGCTTCGCCACAAATACGATGTCAACTACATGATCATGCAAACGCAATATGACAATGATGATGTGTGTCATAAGTAACGGAATGGTGGAAAGTTGCATGGCAATATATCTTGGAATGGCTATGGAAATGCCATAATTGGTAGCTATGGTGGCTGTTTTGAGGAAGGTATATGGTGGGTGTATGGTACCGGCGAAAGTTGCGCGACACAAGAGAGGCTAGCAATGGTGGAAAGGTGAGAGTGCGAATAATCCATGGACTCAACATTAGCCATGAAGAACTCATATACTTATTGCAAAAATCTACAAGTTATCAAAACAAAGTACTACATGCATGCTCCTAGGGGAAGGGTTGGTAGGAGTTAACCATCACACGATCCCGACCTCCACACGTAAGGAAGATAACCAATAAATAAATCATGCTCCAACTTCATCACATAACGGTTCACCATACGTGCATGCTACGGGTATCAAAAACTTTTAATACAAGTATTCCTCAAATTCACAACTACCCAACTAGCATGACTCTAATATTACCATCCTCATATCTCAAAACAATCAGCAAGCATCAAATTGATCACAGCGTTCAATGCACTCTATATGATAGATTTTATTATACCCAACTTGGATGCCCATCATATTAGGACTAATTATAACCAAAGAAAATACCATGCTGTTCTAAAAGACTCTCAAAATAATATAAGTGAAGCAGGAGAGATCAATAATTTCTACAAAATAAAACCACCGCTGTGCTGTAAAAAGATATAAGTGAAGCACTAGAGCAAAATTATCTAGCTCAAAAGATATAAGTGAAGCACATAGAGTATTCTAATAAATTCCGAATCATGTGTGTCTCTACCAAAAGGTGTGTACAGCAAGGATGATTGTGGTAACTAAAAATCAAAGACTCATATCATACAAGACGCTCCAAGCAAAACACATATCATGTGGTGAATAAAAATATAGCTCCAAGTAAAGTTATCGATAGACGAAGACGAAAGAGGGGATGCCTTCCGGGGCATCCCCAAGCTTAGGCTTTTGATTGTCCTTGAATTTACCTTGGGATGCCTTGGGCATCCCCAAGCTTAGGCTCTTTCCACTCCTTATTCCATAGTCCATCAAATCTTTACCCAAAACTTGAAAACTTCACAACACAAAACTCAACAGAAAATCTCATGAGCTCCGTTAGTGCAAGAAAGCAAACCACCCCTTCAAGGTACTGTAATGAACTCATTATTTATTTATATTGTTTTTAAACATACTGTGTTCCAACTTCTCTATGGTTCATACCCCCCCCCCCCGATACTAGCCATAGATTCATCAAAATAAGCAAACAACACACGAAAAATAGAATCTGTCAAAAACAAAACATTCTGTAGAAATCTGTAACTTTCGAATACTTATGGAACTCTAAAACTCCTACCAAAATAGGAATTCCTAGGAAATTTGTCTATTAGTCTACTGCAAAAAGAATCAACTGAAAAGCACGTTTCTGTGATTTATTAAAATTATTCTCTTGCGCGCAAAAGTTTCTGTTTTTCAGCAAGATCAATTTAACTATCACCCAAGATGATCCTATAGGTTCTACTTGGCACAAACACTAATTAAAACATAAAACCAGATCTAACCAGAGGCTATATGAATTATTACTAAACAGGAGAAAAAAGCAAGGAAAAAATAAAATTGGGTTGCCTCCCAACAAGCGCTATCGTTTAACGCCCCTAGCTAGGCATAAAAGCGAGAATAGATCTAAGTATTGCCATAATGATAAGGTAAATCACGAAAACTCAACTCATATTCCCTATGTTCAGCAGAAAGTTTTCTTTGAGGCAAGCAGAAGTAATCAAAAAGGGATAAATTTAATGGGACAGAAGTCCCCAAGATCAAGCTCGGGAGGTATGGGTTCCTCCTTTGGCCCCTCATATTGCACAACCAATTCATCATTATAAGCATTCTTTTGGCAAAAAGTCATGAGCCTTTGCTCAAGAGAAAATCCTAACCCATTGTTTTGAATAGCAAAATCATCATTAAGTTAGAAGATTCTATCAACTAGAACATCAGTAGGAACCTTTTTCCTAAGGTTTTCATTATAAGCAACATGATCTAGAGATTGTAAACGCATCATGTATTCTTGATTAAATAGGATTGCCTCTATGGGAGGACGAGCACCGTCCATCCTATAGTGTGCAAAAATTTCTTTAGCTTCTTTCATTATAAATCTGAACTCATGTGCCAAAAAGATAGTAGCTGCATGCTTAACAAAAGAATGCTCAATATTGGAAAATTCTAGGAAAATCCTTTGTATGCAAGGATGCATATGCATAAATTGTCGGTCAAGTTCAACTATAAGCAAGGATATAGCATCCGCAAGACTACTAGTTCTATAAAGAATAGATCCACCCATAGCGGGCAAAGCACTAGCACAAGTAAAGAAATCTTGAATAACCCCTTTTCCAATAATATTACCACTACTGATTTGAAACTTTTTAGTATGTAAGATGGGCGGTTCTTCAACAGGATCATCAAAAGCATCAAAGTTTCCCATGTTATTACTATTGTCCTTATCAACAATAACCTCCCCAGTTTCAGACATAGTGGCAGCAAATACAGGAAGCAAGAAAAAAAGAGGCGAACGGGAAAGAAAGGGTGAATAAAACGGCAAGGGTGAAGTGGGGGAGAGGAAAATGAGAGGCAAATGGCAAATAATGTAATGCGAGGGAGAAGAGTTTGTGATGGGTACTTGGTATGTCTTGACTTGAGCGAAGACCTCCCCAGCAACGGCACGAGAAATCCTTCTTGCTATCTCTTTAGCACTGCATTGGTTTTCCCGTGAAGAGGAAAGGGTGATGCAGCAAAGTAGCGTAAGTATTTCCCTTAGTTTTTGAGAACCAAGGTATCAATCCAGTAGGAGGCTACATGCAAGTCCCTCGTACCTACACAAACAAACAAGAACCTCGCAACCAACGCGATAAAGGGGATGTCAATCCCTTCACGGCCACTTGCGAAAGTGAGATCTGATAGAGATGATAAGATAAGATAAATAATTTTGGTATTTTTATGATATAGATTGAAAAGTAAAGATTGCAAAATAAAGTAGATTGGAAACTTATATGATGGAAAATAGACCCGAGGGCCATAGGTTTTGCTAGTGGCTTCTCTCAAGATAGCATAAGTATTACGGTGGGTGAACAAATTACTGTCGATCAATTGATAGAAAAGTGCATAGTTACGAGAATATCTAGGCATGATCATGTATATAGGCATCACGTCCGCGACAAGTAGATCGAAACGATTCTGCATCTACTATTGTTACTCCACACATCGACCGCTATCCAGCATGCATCTAGAGTATTAAGTTCATAAGAACAAAGTAACGTATTAGGCAAGATGACATGATGTAGAGGGATAAACTCAAGAAATATGATATAAAACCCATCTTTTTATCCTCGATGGCAACAATACAATACGTGCCTTGCTGCCCCTATTGTCACTGGGAAAGGACACCACAAGATTGAACCCAAAGCTAAGCACTTCTCGCATTGCAAGAAAGATCAATCTAGTAGGCCAAACCAAACTGATAATTCGAAGAGACTTGCAAAGATAACCAATCATACATAAAAGAATTTAGAGGAGATCCAAATATTTCTCATAGATAAACTTGATCATAAACCCACAATTCATCGAATCTCGACAAACACACTGCAAAAAGAGTTACATCAAATAGATCTCCAAGAAGATTAAGGAGAACTTTGTATTGAGATTCAAAGAGAGAGAAGAAGCCATCTAACTAATAACTATGGACCCGAAGGTCTATGGTAAACTACTCACAACTCATCGGAGAGGCTATGGTATTGATGTAGAAGCCCTCCGTGATCGATTCCCCCTCTGGCGGAGTGCCGGAAAAGGCTCCAAGATGGGATCTCACGGATACAGAAGGTTGCGGCGGTGGAAATAGGGTTTTGTGGTGCTCATGGATGTTTTCAAGGTATGGTGATATATATAGGCAAAGGAAGTCGGTCAGGGGAGCCACGAGGGGCCCACAAGTGTGGGGGGCATGCCCCCCCCTAGGGCGCGTCTCCCTGCCTCGTGGCTTCCTCGTGTGTTTCTTGATATCCACTCCAAGTCTCCTGGATTGCTTTTGTTCCAAAAATAACTCTCCTGAAGGTTTCATTCCGTTTGGACTCCATTTGATATTCCTATTCTTCAAAACACTAAAATAGGCAAAAAAACAGCAATTTGGGTTGGGCCTCCGGTTAATAGGTTAGTCCCAAAAATGATATAAAAGTGTATAGTAAAGTCCATAAAGATCCAAAATGGGTAATATAATAGCATGGAACAATAACAAATTATAGATACGTTGGAGATGTATCAGTATGATGCTATGGTTCTTGCTTAAAGCTCTTTGCTTATCTTTATCTTGCTTAAAAGCTTTTGGATCTTTCTCTTTGATCTCTTTCTTTGGCCACTTATGCAAAATTTCATGAACCAAGATAGCAATTGTATATGCAATGACAACCTTGTGACATAAGAGATGATACCAAGACACTGATACCAAGATGATGTGGTATATGCAATGAGACGAATGATCACTAATGTGCACAAGTAACGTTGCCCGCAATACTCAATAGCTAGTCTCGATAGGAAAGTGACGCAAAATGGGCCTTGCTTATGATTGATGGTGTTAAAATGGTGAGGATGTCAATGTCAATGATGAAGATGAGCGGAGGTGATGTCGGTGTCGAACCGTCCCTAAGTAGCCGAAACACGTTAGGAAATGGAAACCGCAACTCAAGTTCTCAAAGAATAAATCGTGTCCAAATTGTGGGAGATTGTAGTGGGTAAGCAATGGGTGCGTGAAGCGGTGGTGGTATGCGGAAGTATTGGTGGAAACCCGGTCAAAATTGGCAAAAGTTAGGCGAATAAGGAAGTGGTGGATGAAGTAGTGTTGCGGGAGGCTGGATGTCCGGGCTATCGGGCCGGATGTCCAGGGGGCGGATGGCCGGGGTCCACGGGCCAAATGTTCGAGCTCCAAATCCATGATGAACTCGGTCGATCTCATGGGAAATAAAAAAGAATCGGGTCAAAATTCGAAGGATTTTGTGGATGAAATTGGGGAAAAAGTTGGGGGAAGCTAGATCTACGAGTAACACATTAAATCCATGGATCAAATCCAACAAAACATCATCGCACCAACAAATCACAAAAAAAATTGGGAGGGCTATTTTTGTGGGGATTTTCAAAATTGGGACAAAACACAAAAAAATTAGGCTAGAGAACAAAGGGTGGGGCTCCAAAATCGTGATCAACGTGGCTCATGATACCAGGATGATGTAGGGTGGAAACCCTAGGGCCGATCTTTCATGATTTGGAGGGGATCCCACGAAGAAAACGACGAACACAAGGAGGAAAACACAACGGGAAACACTCAAATCAACGAGAACAATCACACATGTGCTAGATCCATGGGCACAAAGGGTGATACAAGATTCAAACGCAACAAAGGATGATACAAGAGGCGGTAGTTCTTTCCGATCCGGAGACGGGGTCTTGAATCCACGAGGGGATCTTCTCCTAGATGGAGGGCTTGAATCCACTTGGGGAATCTTCTCCTAGATGGAGGGCTTGGCCTCCAATGCAGTAGGTATCAAGTAGGTGAGCAATGCTCCATCTCTCAAATGAGCTAAACTATTGCTAACCCTAGAAAGAGGGAGGTGGAGGAGTATATATAGTCTAGGGTCACAAAAGGGTACATGGGCTTCAGCCCTTTCACTGTTCGCATACAGGGGACGAATGTCCACGGGTCATGGGCTCGATGTCCGAGGCTTCGAGGGGGTGTCGGTTATCCGGTGCAGGGGGCGGATGTCCGGAGTGGCATTGGTTTGGTTCTATGAAGAGTGCTGTATTTCCGGACTAGGGTCGGATGTCCGGGCCCTGTAGCTTGTTGGTTGGGCGGCTGATGTGGACACCATAAGGGGCCGATGTCTGGGTCATGGCCGGATGTCCAGGTCCTGGGAGCTGTTCTAGACTCCTTTCATTGGTTCTTTTCATCCATGAACTTAGGTACTTGTTCGTCTTCATGTGCATCTTCGGGAGGGTCCTCTTGGTACCTGATCATGCATAATATTCTGGACTTAGGAGTAGCCATGTCTCGAGAGGGTCATATGAAATATCACTAAGGAGAGATGTCACCTCGTTCTCAAGAGCTCTAGCACGTGCTCATGTCATCGATCCACTTTGGTAGGTCCATGGGGATGACCTTAGGATGCTCCGCATCACCTTTTGTGAGCACATCGGCGAACTGTTGGGATGTTGGCACATGTAGGACATGAAGCTCACCCAACACCACTTTCTCACGCACGAAGTGGATGTCAAGTTCTATGTGCTTGGTTCAGCGATGATGGACGGGGTTGGCTGCCATGTAGACGGATGAGATGTTGTTGCAGAAGACGACGCTGGCGTGAGGTAGAGGTACAGAGAGCTCGCCAAGGAGTTGACGGATCCAACAGCTCTCAGTGATCGCGTTTGCAACCACGCGATACTCGGCCTCGGTGCTCGATCGGGAGATCGTGGCCTGTCTTTGGATAACCATGATACAAGTGAGTCGCTGATGACCCACAAGTATAGGGGATCTATCGTAGTCCTTTTGATAAGTAAGAGTTTCGAACCCAACGAGGAGCAGAAGGAAATGATAAGCGGTTTTCAGCAAGGTATTCTTTGCAAGTACTAAAATAAGTGGTAACAGATAGTTTTGTGATAAGATAAATTGTAACAAGCAACAAGTAACAAAAGTAAATGAGGTGTAGCAAGGTGGCCCAATACTTTTTGTAGCAAAGGACAAGCCGGAACAAACTCTTATAATAGGAAAAGCGCTCCCGAGGACACATGGGAATATCGTCAAGCTAGTTTTCATCACGCTCATATGATTTGCGTTCGGTACTTTGATAATTTGATATGTGGGTGGACCGGTGCTTGGGTGCTGTTCTTACTTGAACAAACATCCCACTTATGATTAACCTCTATTGCAAGCATCCGCAACTACAACAAAAGTATTAAGGTAAACCTAACCATAGCATGAAACATATGGATCCAAATCAGCCCCTTACGAAGCAACGCATAAACTAGGGTTTAAGCTTCTGTCACTCTAGCAACCCATCATCTACTTATTACTTCTCAATGCCATCCTCTAGGCCCAAATAATGGTGAAGTGTTATGTAGTCGACGTTCACATAACACCACTAGAGGTTAGACAACATACATCTCATCAAAATATCGAACGAATACCAAATTCACATGACTACTAATAGCAAGACTTCTCCCGTGTCCTCAGGAACAAACGTAATTACTCACAAAGCATATTCATGTTCATAATCAAAGGGGTAATAATATGCATAAAGTATATGAACATATAATCTTCCACCAAATAAACCAACTAGCATCAACTACAAGGAGTAATCAACACTACTAGCAACCTACTAGCACCAATCCCGGACTTGGAGACAAGAATTGGATACAAGAGATGAACTAGGGTTTGGAGATGAGATGGTGCTGATGAAGATGTTGATGGAGATTGCCCTCTCCCGATGAGAGGAGCGTTGGTGATGATGATGGCGATGATTTCCCCCTCCCAGAGGGAAGTGTCCCCGGCAGAACAGCTCTGCCGGAGCCCTAGATTGGTTCCGCCAAGGTTCCGCCTCGTGGCGGCGGAGTCTCATCCCGAAAGGTTGCCTCTGATTTTTTTCTCATTGAAAGAGCTCATATAGGATAAGATGGGCATCGGAGAGCCACCAGGGGGCCCACGAGGTAGGGGGGCACCCAGGGGGAGGGGGCG
Source organism: Triticum aestivum (assembly GCF_018294505.1). Taxonomy (NCBI): domain Eukaryota; kingdom Viridiplantae; phylum Streptophyta; class Magnoliopsida; order Poales; family Poaceae; genus Triticum; species Triticum aestivum. The sequence goes on along the minus strand of NC_057795.1, from coordinate 428,938,580 downwards.
CGCCCCCACCCTCGTGAGCAGGGTGTGGGCCCCCTGGCCTTCATCTTTGGCGACGATTTTTCTTTATTTATTTTAAGATATTCCATGGAGTTTCAGGACTTTTGGAGTTGCACAGAATAGGTCTCCAATATTTGCTCCTTTTCCAGCCAGAATTCCAGCTGTCGGCATTCCCCCTCTTCATGGTAAACCTTGTAAAATAAGAGATAATAGCCATAAGTATTATGAAATAACATGAATAACAGCCCATAATGCGATAAATATCGATATAAAAGCATGATGCAAAATGGACGTATCAGTCGCCAAGATACATCGCGTAGCTGGACGTCGAGCGGCATGTGTCTTGGCAGCCGACCTAGTCCGTGTCGGAGTAGGCGATGAGTTCGAGGGAGCCCGACCATCAGAGATGGAGCCTATGCGTAGTGGTATCGTGCAGGTAGCGCGGGATGCGCTTGGGCAGCGCAAGGTGGAAGTCGCGGGGGTCGTGCATCACCAGACAACATTGTTGAACGTCATAGGCGATCCGCGGAGTCATGGTCATGTACTCGAGGGCGCCGACGAGGCTACGGTACTCAGAGGCGATGGACACAGGGGCGCCGTCACTGGATGATAGCTTAGCGCATGTGTCCATCGGTGGAGGCACCGGCTTGCATCCCTGCATGTTGGCACGCTCGAGGAGTTCATCGGCATACTTCCTCCAGGAGAGGAAGAAGCCATCTGTGGTGCAAGTATGGCGATCTCGATGAAGTAGTGTAGGGGCCCGAGGTCTTTCATGGAGAACTCGGCCGACAAGAGATGCTGGGGATGTCGAAGAAGCGTTAGCGTCGAGGTGGTGAGCGCGATGTCGTCGACATACAACAGGAGATAGGTAGTGTCAGCGTCGGAGTGGAGCACGATGAGCGACGAATCCGCCCGTGAGTTGGTGAAGCTGAGGCTACAGCGAAGGCGGCAAACCGACCAAACCAAGCCCGCGGCGCCTGCTTGAGTCGATAGAGGGACTTGTCTAGTAGACACACGTGCTCGGGGCGACCAACGTCGATGAAGCCAGCTGGCTGCTGGCAGTACACCTGCTCGGAGAGATGCTCGTGGAGTAACGCGTTGTTGACGTCCATCTGGTGCACTGACCATTAGCGTGAGGCGGCGATGGTGAGCACGATGCGGATTGTGGCTGCCTTGACCACCAGAGAGAATGTCTTGTTGAAGTCGACGCCAGGATGCTGAGAGAATCCACACACCACCCAACGCGCCTTGTAGCGTTCGAGCGAGCCATCAGACTTGAGCTTGTGGCGGAAGAGCCATTTGCCGGTGATGATGTTCGCTTCGTGAGGCCGAGGGATGAGTCGCAACGTCCGGTTCTCCATGAGAGCCCTGTATTCTACCTACATAGCAGAAAGCCAACAAGGATCTCGCATAGCCGTGCACACAGTTTTAGGGATGGGGGAAATGCCCGAGGGGGCGGTAGCAACGTGGTGTTGTTCATATTCAGGATTAGGAAAGAATTTGCCATCCTGAGCTCTTGTTTGCATCTTACGTGTAGGGACAGGAGGGGGTCGGCAACAGGAGGCCTGGGGTGGCAGGGGTGTGGGAGAGGGCGGCCATGGTTGCATCTTGATGTGGGGGTGAATGGGCTGGTGGCGAGTCGGCCGTCATGACAACTGGGGGCGGATTGGCTGCCGTGGAAGCATTTTCGGGCGAGGGTGGAGAAGCCGGCATGGTAGTGTTGTTGGGTGGTGTAGCCATGGGCTGGGAATAGGGTCGGGTCGGTATGGCGGGTAGGTTGTCGGTGAGATCAGCGACCAGGGCTGGGGTTTGTTTTTCGACGTGGGACGGAAAGCGGTGCTCGTCAAAAACGACGTGGCGAGAGGTGATGACGCAGCCAGTACCACGGTTGAGACACCGGTAGCCTTTGTGATCCGTGGTGTACCCTAGGAAGACATAGGGGGCCGATCAAAGCGTGAGTTTGTGAGGTGCAGTGGTGGTTAGGTTCAGAAAACATAAGCACCCGAAGACACGCATGGCAGTGTAGTTGGGATGGACACCATAGAGGAGGAAGAAAGGCGTTTGGTTGTGACATGGACGACACGGACGTCAGTTGAGGAGAAAGGTGGCGGTGTTGAGGGCTTCTACCCAATAGGGGAATGGCATGTGAGCATGAAGAAGGAGGAGTGATCGGCGCGCCCGTTCTGTGGTGATGTGCAGGGACATGATAAGCATAGCACGATGCCTAGCGAGGAGAAGAATTGGCGTGAGGCATGGTTGTCAAACTCCTTCCCATTATCAGTTTGGATAGTGAGGATGGATAGGTGAAAATGGTTTTGGATGAATGTAGTGAACGCGTGGAGAGTTGGTAGTACGTCAGACTTGTGGCGTAATGGGAACGTCCATACAAAGCGACTATAATCATCGAGTAGCATGAGATAATGCCGATAACCAGACACACTAAGCACGGGAGAGGTCCAAACATCACAATGTACAAGCTGGAAAGGAAAATACGACACATGCTCGAAGGTACTAAACGGAAGACGAACACTTTTTGCCTAGTTGACACACTTGACAGATAGTGTTGGAGCTAGCTACATGATCCAGGGACGAGCTCTTGAGAGTGGGGTCCAAAGCATCGGCGCCTAGGTTCCCAAGGTGTTGATGCCATAGATCGCGGGAGACGGCGGTCAGGGCATGGTGGGTGTGGCTCGGCAGCGGTGGTGAGGACATGGGGTAGATCTTGTAATCTTCAGAGTTACATCAGAGGATCACCTTCCTCGTTCTTCGGTCCTTAATAGAAAAACCAAGGTCATCAAACTCGACATTAACAGGGTTGTGGCGAGCTAAGGCTTTGACAGATATAAGATTCTTGATGAGGTGGGGGGAAACAAGAACATGTTGTAGGGAGAGAGATGAGTTGGTTGCATGAATGGTGTGGTGGCCGATGTGTGTGGTGGGGAGTGAGGACCCGTCGCCAACTACAGTGCAAGTAGAAGAATAGGGAGTGGAGGAGGAGAGCATACCAGGGGACGACGCCATGTGCGTGGTGGCTTCGGTATCCATGTACCAGTCGGAGCCAGGCGATGGAGGCTGCTGCTGCTGTAGGGTCATGGTGTTGAGTGCCTGAACCAGGGCGCTTTGGTCCCAGGTAGGCGTGTTGGAGTTGCATGCACCACCGACGAGGGCACCATACAGGAGGTGCTACGGCACCGCTTCCGGCTATCTAGTATGCCGGCATAGATGGAGGCGGCGGTGGCACGTTGGTACAGTAGTTCGTGGCCACACCAGCGAAGGAAGATGCGCCGCTGGGGCGAGGACCAAGGATTACCGCACCAGGGGCATGAGGGCGCCATGGCATTGGCCACGCATGGACCATGCCAGTCCAGGGCGCGGGCGTTAGAGCAATCGTATGAGGGGGAGGCCCGCCACCTGCATGCGTGGAGGAGCCCCCGCCGGAGTTGTTGGCCTTGCCCTTCCCTTTGTAGCGGTCGCCACTGCCCGAGTTGCGAATGTTGGTGCCGCCAATGCCCTATCCCCCCCCCCCACCGTTGTGGTTGCTTGGTGCGCGTGATAACCCACAAGTATAGGTGATCCCAACAGTTTTCAAGGGTAGAGTATTCAACCCAAATTTATTGATTCGACATAAGGGGAGCCAAAGAATATTCACGAGTATTAGCTGTTGAGTTGTCAATTCAACCACACCTGAAAGACTTAATATCGGCAGCGAAGTTTTTAGTAGTATGGAAGTAACAGTGACATCGGTAACAGTAGCAATAGCAAATTTGTAGTGATTGTAACAGTAGCAACGACAAAGTAACTTAGCAAAGATCAATATGCGAAAAGCTCGTAGGCATTGGATCAGTGATGGATAATTATGTCGGATGGCATTCATCATGCAACAATTATAACCTAGGGAGAGACAGAACTAGCTCCAATTCATCAGTATAATATAGGCATGTATTCTATATATAGTCATACGTGCTTATGGAAAAGAACTTGCATGACACGTTTTGTACCACCCTCCCGTGGCAGTGGGGTGCATAAGGAAACTAAGGGATATTAAGGTCTCCTTTTAATAGAGAACCAGAACAAAGCATTAGCACTTAGTGAATGCATGAACTCCTCAAACTACGGTAATCATCGGAAAGAGTCCCAATTATTGTCACCTTGGGGTATGCGGATCATAACTCGTAATAAGTGTCTACAACTTGCAAGATAGGAACAAGAACTCACATATATTCACGAAAACATAATAAGTTCAGATCTGAAATCATGGCACTTGGGCCCTAGTGACAAGCATTAAGCATATCAAAGTCATAGCAACATCAATCTTAGAACATAGTGGACACTAGGGATCAAGCCCTAACAAAACTAACTCCATTACATGATAAATCTCATCCAACCCATCACCATCCAGCAAGCCTAGGAAGGAATTACTCACTCCCGGTGGTGAGCGTCATGAAATTGGCGATGGAGGAAGGTTCGTGATGATGATGGCGACGAATCCCCCTCTCCGGATCCCCGAAGGGACTCCAGATCAGCCCTCTTGATGAAGAATAGGAGGCGGCAGCGGCTCCATATCGTAAAACATGATGAATCCTTCTCTCTGATTTTTTCCTGTCCGCATAGGGTTATATAGAGTTGGAGTTGAGGTCGGAGGAGGTCTAGGAGGCCCACAAGCCTTTCAGGCACGCCCCAGGGGGGCGTCCCAGGCTTGTGGACTCTAGGTGGACTCCCTCGAGAAACTTCTTGTGCCAGTATTTTTATATATTCCATAAATATTCTCCATAAACTTTTAGGTCAATCCGAGAACTTCTATTTCTGCAGAAAAGTAACACCATGGCAATTTGCTGAAAGCAGCGTTAGTCCGAGTTATTTCCATTTAAATTGTGCAAGTTAGAGTCCAAAACAAGGGCAAAAGAGTTTGGAAAAGTACATATGATGGAGACGTATCAACTCCCCCAAGCTTAACCCATTGCTTGTCCTCAAGCAATTCAGTTGACAAACTGAAAGTGACAAAGAAAAACTTTTACAAACTCGGTTTGATCTTGTTGTTGCAAATATGTCTAACTGATGTTCAGGTTTTCAGCAAAGATTATGAACTAACCATATTCACAATAACATTTAGGTCTCACATTTACTCATATCAATGGCATAATCAACTAGCGAGTAATAATAATATATCTTGGATGACAACACTTTTTCCAAAACAATCATGATATAATATTACAACATGGTATCTCGCTAACCCTTTCTACTGCAAAACATAAATGCAGAGCACCCATGAAGATCAAGGACTGACTAGACATTATAATTCATGGAAAAAGATATCCAGCCACACTCATACTCAACATCAATTAATAACAAAGCATACAAATGACAGTGGTGCTCTCTAACTGGTGCTTTTTATAAGAGGATGATGACTCAACAATAAAAGTAAATAGATAGGCCCTTCGCAAAGGGAAGCATGGATTTGCAGAGGTGCAAGAGCTCAAAGCTTTTAAAACAGAGATAAATATAATTTTGAGCGGTATGCTTTCATTGTCAACATAACAACCAAGAGATCTCACTATCTTCCATGCTAGACATATTATAGGCGGTTCCCAAACAGAATGGTAAAGTTTTTACTACCCCTCCACCAATAATCACACTCCACGGCTAGCTGAATTCATAGGTGCCGTCCATACCAACAACAGTCCTGGGGAGTTTTGTTTCATTATTATATTTTGATTTGATTTTGAGCATGGAATTGGGCATCCTGATTACCAGCCACTTTCTCGTGAATGACAAGTGAATAAACACTCATCGTGAGAATAACCCACCTAGCATGGAAGATACTGACAGCCCCCATTCACTACATGAGCGATTCGGGCATACAAAACAGATTATTATTTGAAGGTTTAGAGTTTGGCACATGCAAATTTACTTGGAACGACAGGTAAATACCGCATATAGGTAGGTATGGTGGACTCATATGGAACAACTTGGGTTTAAGGAAGTGGATGCACAAGCAGTATTCCCGCTTAGTACAAGTAGCAAAAGATTGAGGAGCGACCAACTAGAGAGCAACAACAGTCATAAACATGCATTGAGATTAATCAACATTGAATTCAAGCATGAGTAGGATTTAAATCACCATGTACATAAACATCATGGAGGCTATGTTGTTTTTGATTCAACCACATGCATGAATATGCCAAGCCAAGCCACTTGAATCATTCAGAGGAGGATACCATCTTATCATACTACATCATAACCATTTTAAAATGCATGTTGGCACTCAAGACAAACCATTATACACTCCTAGCTAATTAAGCATGGCATGAGTAACTATAATCTCTAATTGTCATTGCAAACATGTTTCATTCATAATGGGCTAGATCAAGAACGATGAGCTAATCATATTTACAAACACAAAATAGGTCGAGTTCGTACCAGCTTTTCTCCATCTCAATCACTTCATCAAATATCGTCATTACTACCTTTCACTTGCATGACCGAACAATGTGAATAATAATAAGAGTGCAAGTGCATTGGACTAAGACGGAATCCGCAAGCATTTATTCAGTGGAGAAGACAAGGTAATATGGGCTATTTGTTAGATCAACAATAATGCATATGAGAACTACTCAACATTTTCATCATGGTCTTCTCCTCACCACCCAAAGAAAAGGAAAAGAATTTCAGAGAAACACATTGAAATATTTTTGGAGTTTTGTTTTTCTAGAAGAAAGCAAATAACAAAAAGAAAACAAAAACGAGGAAAAACTATTTACACGGGAAAGCTCCCAACAAGCAAAAGAAGAACGAGAAGTTTTTTTGGGTTTTCTTTTAATACTACAACTACTAAGAACTAGAAAGAAAACTGAAAAGAAGCGAGAACTAATTTTTTGGATTTTCTCAAAGTTTTTCAAACACACAAGAAGAAAGCAAGAAAAATAAACTAACATGGATGATATAGTGAGAAAGTATGAACATCGACAACTGAATGAATGTGTGAGCATGAATGTAATGTCGGTGGGAAATACATTCTCCCCCAAGCTTAAGATTTTGGCCTAAGTTAGTCTAGGGCCACGGCTCGAAATAACCCTCTCCTGGGTACTGCGGAGGATCCTGAGGGTTCCACTTGTTGGCAAGCTCCTGCGGCTCCCACTGGTAAATGGGCTCCTGATATGGGTAAGGAACTGGTGTTGGCTCAGGTGCTGGGGGTTGTGAAAGACCCCAAAGTCTGTAGATGTCCTCAAGCATAATAGTGTACCTGCCTGAACGAATAGCGAAAAAGAAGGTGCAAGGAAAGTAATAATCTCACAAGTACCCTGAGTAAATACTAGGTTATAGAGGAGTGACATGCCGATGAACAATCCCCCGAAACAGTTTCGGAAACGGAGTTCCAAGCAAGGAGATAAAAAATGGCAGCAAAATGAGCAAGAACACGGGTTTGAGCAATGGGATGATTTTTTCTGGAGGAAGACGAAGTGGATGGGTGCTAGCATAAGTGAGGGGGACCCATAAGCCCTGTAGGTGCGCCCAGGGGGGTGGGTGCGCCCTGTGGGCTTGTGGCCGACTGGTGCACCTCCATAAGGTGTTTTCAGTGCCAAAAATTCTTAAATAATCTAGAAAAAATCATCCTAAATTTTCAGGGCATTTGGAGATCTTTTATTTTCTGGTCATTTTTTATTGCACGGATAATTTAGAAAACAGAAAAACAATAGCATTTCTACTTTATTTATTCTAAATAACAGAGAGTAAAAGGTGGGTACATAAAGTTGTGCTTCCTAAATTCATCCATCACATGCTCATCAAAAGGAATCCATTAATAAGGTTGATCAAGTCTTATTAACAAACTTCTTCTGAGTGACATGAAACCAGAGAATTTTCGAATAACACTAGGTTACCTCAATGGGTATATGCATGTCCCCAACAATAATAATATCATATTTCTTTTTGACAGTAGGAATAGGGAATTTAAAACCTCCAATAGCAATTCTTGGAATTTCTCCAATAGAGTTGATACTATTCACTTGAGGTTGTTTCTTCGGAAAGTGTATCGTATGCTCATTACCATTGACATGAAAAGTGACATTGCCCTTGTTGCAATCAATAACAGTCCCTGCAGTATTCAAAAAGGGTCTACCAACGATGATCGACATACTGTCTTCCTCGGGTATATCAAGAATAACAAAGTCCATTAAGATAGTAACATTTGCAACTATGACAGACACATCCTCACAAATACCGATGGGTATAGCAGTTGATTTTTCGGCCATTTGCAAAGAGATTTCAGTTGGTGTCAACTTTTTCAAATCAAGTCTTCGATACAAAGAGAAAGGCATAACACTAACACCGGCTCCAAGATCACATAAAGCAGTTTTAACATAGTTTCTTTTAATGGAGCATGGTATAGTTGGTATTCCAGGGCCTCCCAGTTTCTTGGGTGTTCCACCCTTAAATGTGTAATTAGCAAGCATGGTGGAAATTTCAGCTTCCGGTATCTTTTATTAGTAACAATATCTTTCATATACTTAGCATAAGGACACACTTTCAGAATATCAGTCAAACGTAAGCGCGAAAAGACAGGCCTAAGCATTTCAATAAAGTGATCAAATTCTTCATCATCCTTTTTCTTGGAAGGTTTAGGAGGAAAGGGCATGGGTTTCTGAACCCATGGTTCTCTTTCTTTACCATGTTTCCTACTCCCTCTGTAAACTAATATAAGAGCTTTTAGATTATTAGTTTAGTAATCTAAAAGCTCTTATATTAGTTTACAGAGGGAGTAGAAATGAAGTCTCTCTTATCATATCTTTTATTCTTAGGTTGTGGGTTATAAAGATCAACAACATGTTCTATCTCCACATCATTATCATTACTAGGTTGGGCATCAACATGAACATCATCATTATCATTATTACTAGTATCATGTTCATCACCAGATTGTGCCTCAGCATCAGAAATAGAAATATCATTTGGATTCTCAGGTGTGTCTATATTAGGTTCACTAGAAGCATGCAAAGTTCTATCAGTTTTCTTTTTCTTCTTAGATGAGCTAGATGTATCAGTACTAGTTCTTTTAGAATCTTGTTCAATTCTCTTAGGGTGACCTTCAAGATACAAAGGTTCCTGAGTCATTTTACCACCTCTAGTCATAACTCCAAAAGCAGGATCATTCATTTTATTATTCATCTCATTAAGCAAATCATTTTGTGCTTGGAGTACATGTTCTACTTGAGTTTTTACCATGGAAGCACGTTTACTAACAAACATAAGCTCATTAACTGTTCTACACATATAGTCACTCAAGTGTTCAAGCATATACGCATTTCTTTTCAATTGTCTACTAACATATGCATTGAAGTTTTCTTGTTTAACAACAAAGTTATCAAATTCATCCAAGCATTGACTACCAGATTTAGTATAAGGAACATCACCTTCATCAAATCTATAGAGAGAATTTACCTGTATTACTCATGTTGGAGTATTAATACCATGTATTCCTTCAATAGGCGGTAAATTCTTAACTCTTCAGCTTTAATACCTTTTTCTTTCATAGATTTCTTTGCCTCTTGCATATCTTCAGGATAGAGAAATAGAATACCTCTCTTCTTCGGAGTTGGCTTAGGAGGTGGTTTGGGAAGATTCCAATCATTATCATTGCTCAATATATTATTCAATAGTTCTTCATCTTGTCCAATAGTTCGTTCCCTGAAAACACAACCAACATAACTATCTAGGTGGTCCCTAGAAGCATCGGTTAGTCCATTATAAAAGATATCAAGTATTTTCATTTTTCTTGAGAGGATGATCTGATAGAGAATTAAGTAATTGGAGAAGCCTCCCCCAAGCTTGTGGGAGACTCTCTTCTTAAATTTGCACAAAGTTAAATATTTCTCGAAGGGCAGCTTGTTTCTTATGAGAAGGAAAATATTTTTCAGAGAAGTAATATATCATATCCTGGGAACTACGCACACAACTAGGAGCAAGAGAATTAAACCATATCTTAGCATCACCATTTAATGAGAAAGGAAACAACTTGAGAATATAGTAATAACAATTTTTTTTCCTCGTGAGCAAATAGGGTGGCTATATCGTTTAGTTTAGTAAGATGTTCCATAATAGTTTCAGGTTCATCACCATGAAAAGGATCAGATTCAACCAAAGTAATTAACTCAGGATCAAATTCATAATCCTTATCAGTAACAAAGATAGGTGAAGTAGCAAACTTAGGATCATATTGCATTCTAGCATTGAAAGATTTTTCTGTCCACTTGCATAGTAGTTTCTTAAGATCATCCCTATCCTTACAAGCAAGAAAGTCCCTAGCTACTTCCCCCTCCATAACATAACCCTCAGGCATATCAAGCAATTCATATTTAGGAGGATAATCATAATCTTCAGTTTCAATAATTTCATTAGTTTCAGTAATCTGATTTTCTCTAGCTCTAGCAAGGTGTTCATCAAGCAATTCTCCTAGTGGCACAATCTTAGCAAGCAACGTACTAGCATCATCATACGTATCATTCATAGAAGAAGTAGCATCATCAATTACTTGTGACATATTAGGATTACTAGCAGGTGTAGGTGTCGCAAGCTTACTCAAAACAGAAGGTGAATCAAGTGTAGAGTGTGATGGCAGTTCCTTACCTCCCCTCGTAGTAGAGGGGTAAATCTTGGTTCTTGGATCTTTCGGATTCTTCATAATGATCAACAGATATAAATACCAAGTGACTCAGAAAATAGAGCTATGCTCCCCGGCAACAAGGCCAGAAAAAGGTCTTGATAACCCACAAGTATAGGCGATCGCAACAGTTTTCCAGGGTAGAGTATTCAACCCAAATTTATTGATTCGACACAAGGGGAGCCAAAGAATATTCACGAGTATTAGCAGTTGAGTTGTCAATTCAACCACACCTGAAAGACTTAATATCTGCAGAAAAGTTTTTAGTAACAAAGTAGTATGCAAGTAACGGTGATAGTTGTAACAATAGCAATAGCAAATTTGTAGTGATTGTAACAGTAGCAACGACAAAGTAACTTAGAAAAGATCAATATGTGAAAAGCTCATAGGCATTGGATCAGTGATGGATAATTATGTCGGATGGCATTCATCATGCAGTTATAACCTAGGGAGACACAGAACTAGCTCCAATTCATCAATATAATGTAGGCATGTATTCTGTATATAGTCATATGTGCTTATGGAAAAGAACTTGCATGACATGTTTTGTCCCACCCTCCCGTGGCAGCGAGGTCCATAAGGAAACTAAGGGATATTAAGGCCTCCTTATAATAGAGAACCAGAACAAAGCATTATCACTTAGTGAATACATGAACTCCTCAAACTACAGTAATCATCGGAAAGAGTCCCAATTATTGTCACCTTAGGGTATGCGGATCATTACTCGTAATAGGTGTCTACAACTTGCAAGATAGGATCAAGAACTCACATATATTCATGAAAACATAATAAGTTCAGATCTAAAATCATGGAACTCGGGCCCTAGTGACAAGCATTAAGCATAGCAAAGTCATAACAACATCACTCTCAAATGATAGTGGACACTAGGGATCAAGCCCTAACAAAACTAACTCGATTACATGATAAATCTCATCCAAACCATCACCGTCCAGCAAGCCTACGAAGGAATTACTCACTCCCGGCGGTGAGCATCATGAAATTAGCGATGGAGAAAGGTTGGTGATGACGATGGTGACGAATCCCCCTCTCCGGAGCCCCGAAGGGACTCCAGATCAGCCCTCTTGATGAAGAACAGGGGCGGCGGCAGCTCCGTATCGTAAAACACGACGAATGCTTGTCTCTGTTTTTTTCCTCCCCGAGTAGAGTTATATAGAATTGGAGTTGAGGTCAAAGGAGGTCTAGGGGGCCCACAAGCCCTCTAGGCGCACCCTAGGGGGTGCCCCTAGGCTTGTGGCCTCTTGGTGGACCCCCTCTGGAAACTTCTTGTGCCGGTATTTTTTATATATTCCATAAAAATTCTCCGTAAATTTTTAGGTCAATCCGAGAACTTTTATTTCTGCACAAAAATAACACCATGGCAATTCTGCTGAAAATAACGTCTGTTCGGGTTAGTTCCATTCAAATCATGCAAATTAGAGTCCAAAACAAGGGCAAAAGAGTTTGGAAAAGAAGATATGATGGAGATGTATCACACGCCCGATGTGGAGTGCGGTCCCTGTGTGGTGCTCGGTGTACTGTTGGCTCTCCTCGAGGAGGAGGAAGGCACGACAACAGAGGAGGGAGGGAAGGGGCTTTGCATAGTGAGGATGGGAATGACATAACAGAAGCGAGGGTGAAGACCATGAATCATGTTGAGCACCTGATCACGGTCGGTGACGGGGAAGCCGAGGTCTGTGAGGTGGTCGGTGTTGGAAATATGCCCTAGAGGCAATAATAAATTAGTTATTATTATTATATTTCCTTGTTCATGATAATCATTTATTATCCATGCTATAATTGTATTGATAGAAAACTCAGATACATGTGTGGGTACATAGACAACACCATGTCCCTAGTAAGCCTCTAGTTGACTAGCTCATTGATCAATAGATGGTTACGGTTTCCTAACCATGGACATTGGATGTCGTTGATAACGGGATCACATCATTAGGAGAATGATGTGATGGACAAGACCCAATCCTGAGCCTAGCACAAAGATCGTGTAGTTCGTATGCTAAAGCTTTTATAATGTCAAGTATCGTTTCCTTAGACCATGAGATTGTGCAACTCCCGGATACCGTAGGAATGCTTTGGGTGTACCAAACGTCACAACGTAACTGGATGGTTATAAAGGTGCACTACGGGTATCTCAGAAAGTGTCTATTGGGTTGGCATGAATCGAGACTGGGATTTGTCACTCCGTGTGACGGAGAGGTATCTCTGGGCCCACTCGGTAGGACATCATCATAATGTGCACAATGTGACCAAGGGGTTGATCACGGGATGATGTGTTACGGAACGAGTAAAGAGACTTGCCGGTAACGAGATTGAACAAGGTATCGGGATACCGACGATCGAATCTCGGGCAAGTACTATACCGCTAGACAAAGGGAATTGAATACGGGATTGATTGAATCCTTGACATCGTGGTTCATCCGATGAGATCATCGTGGAACATGTGGGAGCCAACATGGGTATCCAGATCCCGTTGTTGGTTATTGGCCGGAGAGTCGTCTCGGTCATGTCTGCATGGTTCCCGAAACCATAGGGTCTACACACTTAAGGTTCGGTGACGCTAGGGTTGTAGAGATAATAGTATGCGGTAACCCGAATGTTCTTCGGAGTCCCGGATGAGATCCCGGATGTCACGAGGAGTTCCGGAGTGGTCCGGAGGTAAATATTTATATATAGGAAGTCCAGTTTCGGCCACCGAGAAAGTTTCGGGGGTCATCGGTATTGTACCGAGACCACCAGAAGGGTCCCGCGGGTCCACCGGGTGGGGCCACCTATCCCGAAGGGCCCCATAAGCTGAGGGGGCATGGGAACCAGCCCCTAGTGGGCTGGTGCGCCTGCCCTTGGGCCTCCCATGCGCCTAGGGTTAGAAACCCTAAGGGGTGGGGGCACCTCCACTTGGCTTGGAGGCCAAGCCACCCCTAGGGCAGTCGCCCCCCTCCCTAGATGGGATCTACAAGGGGCGGCGCCCCCCCCCCCCTAGGCCCCTATATATAGTGGAGGGGAGGGAGGGCAGCCGCACCTGAGTAACCTGAGTCCCTCCCTCCCGTTACACCTCTTCCTCCCCGCTTGCGCTTGGCGAAGCCCTGCCGGGATCCCGCTACTTCCACCACCACGCCGTCGTGCTGCTGGATCTCCATCAACCTCTCCTCCCCTTGCTGGATCAAGAAGGAGGAGATGACTCTCCCAACCGTATGTGTGTTGTACGCGGAGGTGCCGTCCGTTCAGCACTAGGATCATCGATGATTTGAATCACGGCGAGTACGACTCCATCAACCCCATTCACTTGAACGCTTCTGCTTAGCGATCTACAAGGGTATGTAGATGCACTCTCCTTCCCCTCGTTACTAGATTACTCCATAGATTGATCTTGGTGATGCGTAGAATTTTTTTGATTTCTACTACGTTCCCCAAAAGTGGCATCATGAGCTAGGTCTATTACGTAGATTATATGCACGAGTAGAACACAAAGTAGTTGTGGGCGTTGATTTTGTTCAATGTGCTTACCGTTACTAGTCCAATCTTGATTCGGCGGCATTGTGGGATGAAGCGGCCCGGACCGACCTTACACGTACTCTTACGTGAGACAGGTTCCATCGACTGACATGCACTTGTTGCATAAGGTGGCTAGCGGGTGCCAGTCTCTCCCACTTTAGTCGGATCGGATTCGATGAAAAGGGTCCTTATGAAGGGTAAATAGCAATTGACATATCATGTTGTGGTTTTTGCGTAGGTAAGAAACGTTCTTGCTAGAAACCCATAGCAGCCATGTAAAACATGCAAACAACAATTAGAGGACGTCTAACTTGTTTTTGCAGGGTATGCTATGTGATGTGATATGGCCAAGAAGAATGTGATGAATGATATGTGATGTATGAGATTGATCATGTTCTTGTAATAGGAATCACGACTTGCATGTCGATGAGTATGACAACCGGCAGGAGCCATAGGAGTTATCTTTATTTATTGTATGACCTGCGTGTCATTGAACAACGCCATGTAATTACTTTACTTTATTGCTAACCGGTAGCCATGGTAGTAGAAGTAATAAGTTGGCGAGACAACTTCATGGAGACACGATGATGGAGATCATGATGATGGAGATCATGGTGTCATGCCGGTGACGATGATGATCATGGAGCCCCGAAGATGGAGATCAAAAGGAGCAAAATGATATTGGCCATATCATGTCACTATTTGATTGCATGTGATGTTTATCATGTTTATACATCTTATTTGCTTAGAACGACGGTAGTAAATAAGATGATCCCTCATTAAAATTTCAAGAAAGTGTTCCCCCTAACTGTGCACCGTTGCGAAAGTTCGTCGTTTTGAAGTACCATGTGATGATCGGGTGTGATAGATTCTAACGTTCACATACAACGTGTGTAAGCCAAATTTACACATGCGAAACACTTAGGTTGACTTGATGAGCCTAGCATGTACAAACATGGCCTCGGAACACAAGAGACCGAAAGGTCGAGCATGAGCATATAGTAGATACGATCAACATGAAGATGTTCACCGATGATGACTAGTCCGTCTCACATGATGATCGGACACGGCCTAGTTGACTCGGATCATGTAATCACTTAGATGACTAGAGGGATGTCTATCTGGGTGGGAGTTCATAAGACGAACTTAATTATCCTGAACATAGTCAAAAACCCTTTTTGCAAATTATGTCGTAGCTCGCGCTTTAGTTCTACTGTTTAGATATGTTCCTAGAGAAAATATAGTTGAAAGTTGATAGTAGCAATTATGCGTATTGGGTCCGTAAACTGAGGATTGTCCTCATTGTTGCGCAGAAGGCTTATGTCCTTAATGCACCGCTCGGTGTGTTGAACCTCGAATGTCGTTTGTGGATGTTGCGAACATTTGACATACACATTTTGATAACTACGTGATAGTTCAGTAATATTAAACGGTTTAGAATTGAGGCACCGAAGACGATTTCGAAACGTCGCGGAACATATGAGATGTTTCAAGGGCTGAAATTGGGATTTCAGGCTCGTGCCCACGTCAAGAGGTATGAGACCTCCGATGATTTTCTTAGCCGGCAAACTAAGGGAGAAAAGCTCAATCGTTGAGCTTGTGCTCAGATTGTCTGAGTACAACAATCACTTTAATCGAGTGGGAGTTTATCTTCCAGATGAGATAATGATGTTTCTCCAAAGTCATTGCACCAAGCTACTAGAGCTTCGTGATGAACTATAACATATCAGGGATATATATGATGATCCTTGAAGTATTCACGATGTTTGACACCGTGAAAGTAGAAGTCAAGTAGGAGCATCAATTGTTGATGGTTAGTAAAACCACTAGTTTCAAAAAGGGCAAGGGCAAGGAGGGATACTTCATGAAATGGAAAATCAGCTGCTGCTCTAGTGAAGAAACCCGAGGTTGAACCCAAACCCGAGACTAAGTGCTTGTGTAATGAGAGGAACGGACACTAAAGCAGAACCACCCTAGATACTTGGTAGATAAGAAGGCAGGCAAGGTCGACGGAAGTATATTCGATATACATTATGTTAATGTGTACTTTACCAGTACTCCTAGTAGCACCAAGGTATTAGATACCGGTTCGGTTGCTAAGTGTTAGTAACTCGAAATAAAAGCTACGGAATAAACGGAAACTAGCTAAAGGTGAGCTGACGATATGTGTTGGAAGTGTTTCCAAGGTTGATATGATCAAGCATCGCACGCTCCCTCTACCATCGAGATTGGTATTAAACCTAAATAATTGTTATTTGGTGTTTGCGTTGAGCATAGACATGATTGGATTATGTCTATCGCAATACGGTTATTCATTTAAGGAGAATAATAGTTACTCTGTTTATTTGAATAATACCTTCAATGGTCTTGCACCTAAAATGAATGGTTTATTGAATCTCGATCGTAGTGATACACATGTTCATGCCAAAAGATACAAGATAGTAATGATAGTACAACCTACTTGTGGCACTGCCATGTAAGTCATAAAACGCATGAAGAAGCTCCATGTTGATGGATCTTTGGACTCACTTGTTTTTTAAAAGTTTGAGACATGCAAACCATGTCTATTGGTATGTACGCATGAAGAAACTCCATGCGGATGGATCGTTTTGGACTCACTTGATTTTGAATCACTTGAGACATGCAAATCATACCACATGGGCAAGATGACTGAAAGCCTCGTTTTCAGTAAAAATGGAACAAGAAAGCAACTTGTTGGAAGTAATACATTTTGATGTGTGCAGTCCAATAAGTGCTAAGGCAAGCAGTGGATATCGTCATGTTCTTACTTCACGGATGATTTAAGTAGATACTGAGTATATCTACTTGATGAAACACAAGTCTGAATTATTGAATGGTTCAAGTAATTTCAGAGTGAAGTTGAAGATCATCGTGACAAGAGGATAAAATGTCTATGATATGATCATAGAGATGAGTATCTGAGTTACGAGCTTTGGCACGCAATTAAGACATTGTGTTAATTGTTTCACAATTAATACCGCCTGGAACACCATAGTGTGATGGTCTGTCCGAACATCATAGTTGCACCCTATTGGATATGGTGCGTACCATGATGTCTCTTATCAAATTACCACTATCGTTCATGGGTTAGGCATTAGAGACAACCGCATTCACTTTGAAATAGGGCACCACGTAATTCCGTTGAGACGGCACCGTTTGAACTATGGTTTGGAGAAACCTAAGTTGTCGTTTCTTAAAAGTTTAAGGCTGCGACGCTTATGTGAAAAGTTTCAGGTTGATAAGCTCAAACCCAAAGCGGATAAAATGCATCTTCATAGGACACCCAAAACAGTTGGGTATACCTCCTAATTCAGATCCGAAAGCAATAGGGATTGTTTCTTGAATCGGGTCCTTTCTCGAGGAAAAGTTTGTCTCGAAAGAATTGAGTGGGAGGATGGTGGAGACTTGATAAGGTTATTGAACCGTCACTTCAACTAGTGTGTAGCAGGGCATAGGAAGTTGTTCCTGTGGCGCCTACACCAATTGAAGTAGAAGCTTATGATAGTGATCATGAAGTTTCGGATCAAGTCACTACCTTACCTTGTAGGGTGACAAGGATGCGTACTACTTCAGAGTGGTACAGTAATCCTGTCTTGAAGGTCATGTTGCTAGACAACAATGAACCTACGAGCTATGGAGAAGCGATGGTGGGCCCATATTCCGACAAATGGTTAGAAGCCATGAAATCCAAGATAGGATCCATGTATCAGAACAAAGCATGGACTTTGGTGGACTTGCCCGATGATCGACAAGCCATTGAGATAAATGGATCTTTAAGAAGAAGACGGACGTGGACGGTAATGTCACCGTCTATGAAGCTCGACTTGTGGCGAAGAGTTTTTCAAAAGTTCAAGGAGTTGACTACAATGAGATTTTCTCATCCGTAGCGAAGCTTAAGTCCGTCGGAATCATGTTAGCATTAGCTGCATTTATGAAATCTGGCATATGGATGTCAAAACGAGTTTCCTTACCAGTCTTCGTAAGGAAAGGTTGTATGTGATACAATCAGAAAGGTTTTGTCGATCCTAGGGATGCTAAAAGGTATGCTAGCTCTAGTGATCCTTCTAAGGACTGGAGTAAGCATCCTGGAGTTGGAATGTACGCTTTGATGAGATGATCAAAGATTTTGGATTTATACAAAGTTTATGAGAAACTTGTATTTCCAAAGAAGTGAGTGGGAGCACTATAGAATTTCTGATAAGTATATGTTGTAAACATATTGTTTATCAGAAATGATGTAGAATTTCTAGAAAGCATATAGGGTTATTTGAAAAGTGTTTTTCAAGGGAAAACCTAGATTAAGCTACTTGAACATTGAGCGTCAAGATCTATGAGGATGGATCAAAAACGCTTAATGGTACTTTCAAATGAGCACGTACCTTGACATGATCTTGAAGGTGTTCAAGATGGATCAGTCAAAGAAGGAGTTCTTGCCTGAGTTGTAAGGTACGAAGTTAAGACTTAAAGCTCGACCATGGCAGAAAAGAGAGAAAGGACGAAGGTCGTCCCCTATGCTTTAGACGTAGGCTCTACAGTATGCTATGCTAAGTACCGCACCTGATGTGTGCCTTGCTACATATATGGCAAGAGGGTACAAAGGTGATTAAGGAGTGGATCACCAGATAGCGGTCAAAATTATCCTTAGAGGAATAAGGATATGTTTCTCGGTTATGGAGGTGATAAAGAGTTCTACGTAAAGAGTTGCGTCGATGCAAGCTTTAACACCTATCCGAATGACTCTGAGTAGCAAACCGGATACGTATAGTGGAGCAACCATTTGGAATAGCTCCAAGTGGAGTGTGGAAGCAGCATTTACAATATGACCTAGAGATTTGCGAAGTACATACGAATCTGAATGTTGCAGACCCGTTGACTAAAACCTCTCTTACAAGCAAAACATGATCAAACCCCAGAACTCATTGAGTCTTAATCACATGATGATGTGAACTAGTTTAATGACACTAGTAAACTCTTTGCATGTTGGTCACATGGCGATGTGACCTGTGAGTGTTAATCACATGGTGATGTGAACTAGATTATTGACTCTAGTGCAAGTGGGAGACTGTTGGAAATATGCCCTAGAGGCAATAATAAATTAGTTATTATTATTATATTTCCTTGTTCATGATAATCGTTTATTATCCATGCTATAATTGTATTGATAGGAAACTCAGATACATGTGTGGGTACATAGACAACACCATGTCCCTAGTAAGCCTCTAGTTGACTAGCTCATTGATCAATAGATGGTTACGGTTTCCTGACCATGGACATTGGATGTCGTTGATAACGGGATCACATCATTAGGAAAATGATGTGATGGACAAGACCCAATCCTAAGCCTAGCACAAAGATCATGTAGTTCGTATGCTAAAGCTTTTCTAATGTCAAGTATCATTTCCTTAGACCATGAGATTGTGCAACTTCCGGATACCGTAGGAATGCTTTGGGTGTACCAAACGTCACAACATAACTGGGTGGCTATAAAGGTGCACTACAGGTATCTCCAAAAGTGTCTGTTGGGTTGGCATGAATCGAGACTGGGATTTGTCACTCCGTGTGACGGAGAGGTATCTCTGGGCCCACTCGATAGGACATCATCATAATGTGCACAATGTGACCAAGGGGTTGATCACGGGATGATGTGTTACGGAACGAGTAAAGAGACTTGCCGGTAACGAGATTGAACAAGGTATCGGGATACCGACGATCGAATCTCGGGCAAGTACTATACAGCTAGACAAAGGGAATTGAATACGGGATTTATTGAATCCTCGACATCGTGGTTCATCCGATGAGATCATCGTGGAACATGTGGGAGCCAACATGGGTATCCAGATCCCGCTATTGGTTATTGGCCGGAGAGTCGTCTCGGTCATGTCTGCATGGTTCCCGAACCCGTAGGGTCTACACACTTAAGGTTCGGTGACGCTAGGGTTGTAGAGATAATAGTATGTGGTAACCCGAATGTTGTTCGGAGTCCCGGATGAGATCCCGGACGTCACGAGGAGTTCCGGAGTGGTCCGGAGGTAAAGATTTATATATAGGAAGTCCAGTTTCGGCCACCGAGAAAGTTTCAGGGGTCATCGGTATTGTACCGGGACCAGCGGAAGGGTCCCGGGGGTCCACCGGGTGGGGCCACCTATCCCGGAGGGCCCCATAGGCTGAGGGAGCGTGGGAACCAGCCCCTGGTGGGCTGGTGCGCCCCCCTTGGGCCTCCCATGTGCCTAGGGTTAGAAACCCTAAGGGGTGGGGGCGCCTCCACTTGGCTTGGAGGCCAAGCCACCCCTAGGGCAGCCGCCCCCCCTCCCTAGATGGGATCTACAAGGGCCGGCGCCCCCCTCCCTAGGCCCCTATACATAGTGGAGGGGAGGGAGGGCAGCCGCACCTGAGTCCCTAGCGCCTCCCTCTCTCCCGTGACACCTCTTCCTCCCCGCTTGCGCTTGGCGAAGCCCTGCCGGGATCCCGCTACTTCCACCACCACGCTGTCGTGCTGCTGGATCTCCATCAACCTCTCCTCCCCTTGCTGGATCAAGAAGGAGGAGATGACTATCCCAACCGTATGTGTGTTGAACACGGAGGTGCCGTCCGTTCGGCACTAGGATCATCGGTGATTTGAATCACGGCGAGTACGACTCCATCAACCCCGTTCACTTGAACGCTTCCGCTTAGCAATCTACAAGGGTATGTAGATGCACTCTCCTTCCCCTCATTGCTAGATTACTCCATAGATTGATCTTGGTGATGCGTAGAATTTTTTTGATTTCTACTACGTTCCCCAACAGTCGGCACACTCCTTAAGCCGGGCGAAGAAGGTGAGGATCGACGAGGACCCCTGCTCGATTTTTCGGAACTCGGTGGCGTGAAACACCACCTGATGCTCGTGGTTCTCCAGGAAGATGTTGCAGATGGAGGCCCAAACCTCGCCGGTGTGGCACCACGCTGGTGGACGAGCCCGAACACCTCAGGGTTGATGCGGTTGTAGAGACATGATACGTCTCCAACGTATCTATCATTTTTTATTGTTCCATGCAATTATATTACCCGTTTTGGATGTTTATGGGCTTTACTCTACACTTTTATATCATTTTGGGACTAACCTACTAACCGGAGGCCGAGCCCAAATTGCTGTTTTTTTTTGCCTATTTCAGTGTTTCGAAGGAAAGGAATATCAAACGGAGTCCAAACGGAATGAAACCTTCAGGAGCGATCTTTTTGGAACAAATGTGATCCAGGGGACTTGGAGTGGACGTCAAGCAATAGAGGAGGCAGCCACGAGGGTGCCTGGTGCGCCCCCTGGGGGTGGGCGCGCCCCCCACCCTCGTGGGCCCCTCGAGCATCCACCGACCTACTTCTTCCTCCTATATATATCCACGGACCCCGAAAACATCCAGGAGCACAACAAAAAAAATATTTCCACCACTGCAACCTTCTGTATCCACGAGATCCCATCTTGGAGCCTTCGCTGGTGCTCCGCCGGAGGGGGAATCGACCATGGAGGGCCTCTACATCATCTCCAAGGCCTCTCCAATGAGTTGTGAGTAGTTTACCACAGACCTTTAGGTCCATAGTTATTAGCTAGATGGCTTATTCTCTCTCTTTGAATCTCAATACAAAGTTCTCCTCGATCTTCTTGGAGATCTATTCGATGTAACTCTTTTTGCGGTGTGTTTGTCGAGATCCGATGAATTGTGGGTTTATGATCAAGTTTATCTATGAGAAATATTTGAATCTCCTCTGAATTCTTTTATGTGTGATTAAGTTATCTTTGCAAGTCTCTTCGAATTATCAGTTTGGTTTGGCCCACTAGATTGATCTTTCTTGCAATGGGAGAAGTGCTTAGCTTTGGGTTCAATCTTGCGGTGTCCTTTCCCAATGACAGCAGGGGTAGCAAGGCACATATTGTATTGTTGCCATCGAGGATAAAAAGATGGGGTTTATATCATATTGCATGAGTTTATTCCTCTACATCATGTCATCTTTCTTAATGTGTTACTCTGTTCTTCATGAACTTAATACACTAGATGCAGGCAGGAGTCGGTCGATGTGTGGAGTAATAGTAGTAGATGCAGAATTGTTTCGATCTACTTGTCACGGATGTGATGCCTATATACATGATCATGCCTAGATAATCTCATAACTATGCGCTTTTCTATCAATTGCTCGATAGTAATTTGTTCACCCACCGTAATACTCATGCTATCTTGAGAGAAGCCACTAGTGAAACCTATGGCCCCCGGGTCTGTCTTTTATCATATAAGTTTTCATCTATCTTTTATTTGCATCTTTTACTTTCCAATCTATATCATAAAAATACCAAAAATATTTATCTTATCATATTATCTCTATCAGATCTCACTTTCGCAAGTGGCCGTGAAGGGATTGACAACCCCTATATTGCGTTGGTTGCGAGGTTCTTGTTTGTTTGTGTAGGTGTGTGGGACTTTTGAGAAGCCTCCTACTGGATTGATACCTTGGTTCTCAAAAACTGAGGGAAATACTTACTCTACTTTGTTGCATCACCCTTTCCTCTTCAAGGAAAACCAACACAAGCTCAAGACGTAGCAAGAAGGATTTCTGGTGCCGTTGCCGGGGAGATCTTCACTCAAGTCAAGACATAACAAGTACCCATCACAAACACATCTCCCTCGCATTACATTATTTGCCATTTTCCTCTCGTTTTCCTCTCCCCCACTTCACCCTTGCCGTTTTATTCGCCCTCTCTTTCCCAATCTCCTCTCTCTTTCGCTTGCCTTTTTGTTTGCTTGTGTGTTGGATTGCTTGTCGCGATGGCACAAGATAATACCAAATTGTGTGACTTTTCCAATACCAATAATAATGATTTCATTAGCACTCCGATTACTCCTCTTAATGATGTTGAATCTTGTGAAATCAATGTTGCTTTGTTGAATCTTGTTATGAAAGATCAATTCTCCGGCCTTCCTAGTGAAGATGCCGCTACTCATCTAAACAACTTTGTTGATTTGTGTGATATGCTAAAGAAGAAAGATACGGATAATGATATTGTTAAATTTAAGTTATTTCCGTTTTCACTTAGAGATCATGCTAAAACTTGGTTTTCGTCTTTGCCTAAGAATAGTATTGATTCATGGAATAAGTGCAAAGATGCTTTTATCTCTAAGTATTTTCCTCCCGCTAAGATCATCTCTCTTAGGGACGATATTATGAATTTTAAACAACTTGATCATGAGCATGTTGCCCAATCTTGGGAAAGAATGAAATTAATGATTCACAATTGCCCTACTCATGGTTTGAACTTATGGATGATCATACAAAAATTTTATGCCGGATTGAATTTTGTTTCTAGAAATCTTTTAGATTCGGCCGCGGGAGGCACTTTTATGGAAATCACCTTAGGAGAAGCTAATAAACTCCTTGATAACATTATGGCTAATTATTCTCAATGGCACACCAAAATATCTACTAGTAAAAAGGTGCATGCTATAGAAGAAATTAATGTTTTGAGTGGAAAGATGGATGAACTTATGAAATTGTTTGCTACTAAAAGTGCTCCTATTGTTCCCAATGATATGCCTTTGTCTACTTTGATTGAAAATCATAATGAATCTATGGATGTGAATTTTTTTGGTAGGAATAATTTTGGTAACAATGCATGTAGAGGAAACTTTAATCCTAGACCGTTCCCTAGTAATTCCTCTAATAATTATGGTAATTCCTAAAACAACTCTTATGGAAATTTTAATAAGATTCCCTCCGATTTTGAGAACAGTGTTAAAGAATTTATGATCTCTCAAAAGAATTTTAATGCTTTGCTTGAAGAAAAAATGCTTAAAGTTGATGATTTGGCTAGGAACGTTGATAGGCTTTCTCTTGATGTTGATTCTTTGAAACTTAGATCTATTCCACCTAAGCATTATATCAATGAGTCTCTCAAAGCCATGAGAATTTCCATTGATGAGTTCAAAGAAAGAACCGCTAGGTTGTGTGCTAAGATTGCTTTGTAAAAGCATGTTCTTCTAGTTTCCATGAAAATAATGATGAAGATCTAAAAGTTATTGATGTGTCCCCTATTAAATTCTTGTTTTGTAATATGAATCTTAATAATGATGGGACTGGAGATGAGTCAACTTTAGTTAAAAGGCATCCCAATGATTCGGAGTTTTTAGATCTTGATGCTAAATTTGGTAAAAGTTGGATTGGAGAGGTCAAGACTTTAAATAGCATTGAACCCACTATCTTAGATTTCAAGGAATTTAATTATCATAATTGTTCTTTAATAGATTGTATTTCCTTGTTGCAATCCGTGTTGAATTCTCCTCATGCTTATAGTCAAAATAAAGCTTTTACCAAACATATTGTTGATGCCTTGATGCAATCTTATGAGGAAAAACTTAATTTGGAAGTTTCTATACCTAGAAAACTTTATGATGAGTGGGAACCTACTATAAAGATTAAAATTAAAGATCACGAGTGCTATGCTTTGTGTGATTTGGGTGCTAGTGTTTCCACGATTCCGAAAACTTTATGTGATATTCTAGGTTTCCATGATCTTGATGATTGCTCTTTAAATTTGCACCTTGCGGATTCCATCGTTAAGAAACCTATGGGAAGGATCAATGATGTTCTTATTGTTGCAAATAGGAATTATGTGCCTGTAGATTTTATCGTTCTTGATATAGATTGCAATCTTTCATGTCCTATTATTCTTGGTAGACCTTTCCTTAGAACGATTGGTGCAATTATTGATACGAAGGAACGGAATATTAGATTCAAATTTCCATTAAAAAGGGCATGGAACACTTCCCAAGAAAGTAAGTTAAATTACCTTATGAATCTATCATGCGAGCTACTTATGAATTGAATGCCAAAGATGGCACTACTTAGATCTATCCTCGCTTTCATGCCTAGCTTGGGGCATTAAACAATAGCGCTAGTTGGGAGGAAACCCAATTTTATTTTTATTTCTTGCTTTTTTATTCTGTTTAGTAATAAATTTTTCATCTAGCTTCTGTTTATATGTGTTTTCATGTTTTAGTTAGTGTTTGTGCCAAGTAGAACCTATAGGATAAGCTACGGTGATAGTTAATTTGATTCTGCTGAAAAACAGAAACCTTTGCACGCACGAAAATAATTTTAGTAATTCACAGAAACGTGCTTTTGCATTGATTCTTTTTGATGTAGATAAATAGACAAATTGTCCAGGACTTCCTATTTTCGTAGGATTTTTAGAGTTCCATAAGTATTCGAAGGTTACATATTTCTACAGACTGTTCTGTTTTCGACAGATTCTGTTTTTCGTGTGTTGTTTGCTTATTTTGATGTATCTATGGCTAGTATCGGAGGGTATGAACCATAGAGAAGTTGGAATACAGTAGGTTTAACACCAATATAAATAAAGAATGAGTTCATTACAGTACCTTATGTGGTGGTTTTTTTTTCTTGCACTAATGGATCTTATGAGATTTCCTGTTGAGTTTTGTGTCGTAAAGTTTTCAAGTTTTGGGTAAAGATTTGATAGACTATGGAATAAGGAGTGGCAAGAGCCTAAGATTGGGGATGCCCATGTCACCCCAATATATTCAAGTATAACCAAAAGCATAATCTTGGGGATGCCCCGGAAGGCATCCCCTCTTTTGTCTTCGTCTATCGGTAACTTTACTTGGAGCTATATTTTTATTCGCCACATGATATGTGTTTTGCTTGGAGCGTCATGTATGATATGAGTCTTTGCTTTTTAGATTTCTAGTCATCCTTGCTGTACACACCTTTTGGGAGAAACCCACATGATTTAGAATTTATTAGAATACTCTATGTGCTTCACTTATATCTTTTGAGCTAGATAGTTTTGCTCTATGTGCTTCACTTATATTTTTTAGAGCACGGCGGTGGCTTTATTTTGAAGAAATTGTTGATCTCTCATGCTTAACTTATATTATTTTCATAGTATTTTAGAACAGCATCGTATTTGCTATGGTTATAAATTTGGTCCTAAAATGATGAGCATCCAAGTTGGGTATAATAAAGACTATCATAGAAAGTGCATTAAACACTAGGATCAATTTGATGCTTGATAATTGTTTTGAGATATAAAGGTGGTAATGTTAGAGTCATGCTAGTGGGGTAATTATGAAATTGAGAAATACTTGTGTTGAAGTTGGCAAGTCCCGTAGCATGCACATATGGTAAAAGTTGTGCGACAAATTTCTTGCATGGGGTGTTCTTTAATTGTCTTCCTTATGAGTGGAGGTCGGGATTGCGCGATGGTTAACTCCTACCAACCCTTCCCCTAGGAGCATGCGTGGTAGTACTTTGCTTCGAGGGCAAGTAGACTTTTGCAATAAGTATATGAGTTCTTTATGACTAATGTGAGTCCATGGACATACGCACACTCACCCTTCCACTTTGCTAGCCTTTATTATGCCGTGCAACTTTCGCCGGTATCATACACCCATTATTTACCTTCCTGAAAACAGCCACCATACCTACCTATCATGGCATTTCCATAGCCATTTTGAGATATATTGCCATGCAACTCTCCACCGTTCCGTTTATTATGACACGTTCCATCATTGTCATATTGCTCTTTGCATGATCATGTAGTTGACATCATATTTGTGGCAAGGCCACCTTCATAATTTTTCATACATGTCACTCTTGATTCATTGCATATCCCGGTACACCGCCGGAGGCATTCACATAGAGTCATATTTTGTTCTAAGTATTGAGTTGTAATTTTTGAGTTGTAAATCAATAAAAGTGTGATGATCTTCATTATTAGAGCATTGTCCCAAGTGAGGAAAGGATGATGAAGACTATGATTCCCCCACAAGTCGGGATGAGACTTCGGACTTACTAAAAAAAGAGGCCAAAGAGCCCACCAAAAAAAAGAGGCCAAAGAGCCCACCAAATAAAAAAAAGAAAAAATGAGAGAAAAGAGAGAAGGGACAATGCTACTATCTATTTTCCACACTTGTGCTTCAAAATAGCACCATGATCTTCATGATAGAGAGTATCCTATGTTGTCACTTTCATATACTAGTGGGAATTTTTCATTATAGAACTTGGCTTGTATATTCCAATGATGGGCTTCCTCAAAATTCCCTAGGTCTTCGTGAGCAAGCAAGTTGGATGCACACCTACTTAGTTTCTTTTGTTGAGCTTTCATACATTTATAGCTCTAGTGCATCCGTTGCATGGCAATCCCTACTCACTCACATTGATATCTATTAATGGGCATCTCCATAGCCCGTTGATACACCTAGTTGATGTGAGACTATCTTCTCCCTTTTTGTCTTCACAACCACCACCATATACCACATATAGTGCTATGTCCATGGCTTGCGCTCATGTATTGTGTAAGAGTTGAAAAAGCTGAAGCGCGTTAAAAAGTATGAACCAATTGCTTGGCTGAAACCAGGGTTGTGCGTGATGGGAGTATTTTGTGTAATGAAAATGAAGCATGGCCTAACTATATGATTTTGTAGGGATGAGCTTTCTTTGGCTATGCTATTTTGATAAGACATGATTATTTGTTAGTATGCTTCAAGTATTACTATTTTTATATTTCATAAGATTTTATCTTGAATCATTTGGATCTAAACAATCATGCTACAATAAAGAAAATTACATTGAGAATTATGCTAGGTAGCATTCCACATCAAAAATTCTGTTTTTATCATTTACCTACTCGAGGACGAGCAGGAATTAAGCTTGGGGATGCTTGATACGTCTCCACGTATCTATAATTTTTTATTGTTCAATGCTATTATATTACCCGTTTTGGATGTTTATGGGCTTTACTCTACACTTTTATATCATTTTTGGGACTAACCTACTAACCGGAGGCGCAGCCCAAATTGTTGTTTTTTTTGCCTATTTCAGTGTTTCATAGGAAAGGAATATCAAACAGAGTCCAAACGGAATGAAACCTTCGGGGGCGATCTTTTTGGAACAAACATGATCCAGGGGACTTGGAGTGGACGTCAAGCAACAGAGGAGGCGGCCACGAGGGTGCCCGGCGCGTCCCCTGGGGGTGGGCGCGCCCCCCACCCTCGTGGGCCCCTTGAGCATCCACCGACCTACTTCTTCCTCCTATATATATCCACGGACCCCAAAAACATCCAAGAGCACCACGAAAAAATATTTCCACCGCCGCAACCTTCTGTATCCACGAGATCCCATCTTGGAGCCTTCACCGGAGGGGGAATCAACCACGGAGGGCCTCTACATCATCTCCAAGGCCTCTCTGATGAGTTGTGAGTAGTTTACCACAGACCTTTGGGTCCATAGTTATTAGCTAGATGTCTTCTTCTCTCTCTTTGAATCTCAATACAAAGTTCTCCTCGATCTTCTTGGAGATCTATGATAACCCACAAGTGTAGGGGATAATTGTAGCCTCTTTCGATAAGTAAGAGTGTCGAACCCAACGAGGAGCTAAAGGTAGAACAAATATTCTCTCAAGTCCTATCTGCCACTGATACGACTCTACGCACGCTTAGTGTTCGCTTTACCTAGAACAAGTATGAAACTAGAAGGACTTTGCAAGTGTTGTTGGATAGGTTTGTAAGATAATAAAGAACACGTAAATAAAATCTAAGGGCTGTTTAGATAAAGAAGCAATAAAGTAAATATAGCGAGTGTGGAAAAGTGGTGGTAGGAGTTGTGAAATTGCCCCTAAGCAATTGACTACGTTACTAGATCGGTAATCACTATTGCAATTCTATTTGAGGGAGAGGCATAAGCTAACATACTTTCTCTTCTTGGATCATATGCACTTATGATTGGAACTCTAGCAAGCATCCGCAACTACTAAATATCATTAAGGTAAAACCCAACCATAGCATTAAAGTATCAAGTCTCCTTTATCCCATACGCAAAGAACCTACTTACTCGGGTTTGTGCTTCTGTCACTCACGCCACCCACCATAAGCAAATCATAAACATATTGCAAACCCTACAGCGGGAATCCCTCACGCTTGCGTGACACGGAGGGCACAATAGGACGGCACCAATAATAAAACATGCAACTCAAACCAATCATAGAAATTCATCAATCACCGATAGGACAACGAAAATCTACTCAGGCATCATAGGATGGCAACACATCATTGGATAATAATATGAAGCATAAAGAACAATGTTCAAGTAGAGGCTACAACGGGTTGCGGGAGAGTGGACCGTTGAATATAGATGGGGGAAGGTGATGAAGATGTTGGTGAAGATGGTGGAGGTGTTGGTGAAGATCGCGGTGATGATGATGGCCCCCGGCAATGCTCCGGTGCCACCGGAAGCAAGGGGGTGAGAGCCCCCCTTCTTCTTCTTCTTCCTTGACCTTCTCCCTAGATGGGAGAAGGGTTTCCCCTCTGGTCCTTGGCTCCCATGGCGTGGGAGGGGCGAGAGCCCCTCCGAGATTGGATCTATCTCTCTGTCTCTCTCTGTTTCTGCGTTCTCAGATTCTGCCCCTTCACCGTTTCTTTTATATCCGGAGATTCATAACTCCGATTGGGGTGAATCTTTCGCCCAGATTTTTCTCATAAAATTAGCATTCTTGCGGCAAAAGAAGAGTGTCAACCGCCTTACAGGTGGCCTAGGAGAGAGCCAGGCGCGCCCAGGGGGGAGGGCGTGCCCCTATCTCCTGGCCACCTCGGGCACCGTTTCGCGTTGATTCCTCCTCCGAAAAATCCCAAATATTCCAAAATAATTCTCTGTCCGTTTTTATCCCATTTGGATTCTATTTAATATTGGGTTTCTGCGAAACATAAAACATGCAACAAACAGGAACTGGCACTGGGCACTGGATCAATATGTTAGTCCCAAAAATAGTATAAAAATTTGCCAAAAGTATATGAGAGTTGAATAATATTGGCATGGAACAATCAAAAATTATAGATACGACGGAGACGTATCAATCTATTCGATGTAACTCTTTTTGCGGTGTGTTTGTCGAGATCCGATGAATTGTGGGTTTATGATCAAGTTTATCTATGAGAAATATTTGAATCTCCTCTGAATTCTTTTATGTGTGATTAAGTTATCTTTGCAAGTCTTTTCGAATTATCAGTTTGGTTTCGCCTACTAGATTGATCTTTCTTGCAATGGGAGAAGTGCTTAGCTTTGGGTTCAATCTTGCAGTGTCCTTTCCCAGTGACAGCAAGGGCAGCAAGGCACGTATTGTATTGTTGCCATCGAGGATAAAAAGATGGGGTTTATATCATATTACATGAGTTTATCCCTCTACATCATGTCATCTTTCTTAATGTGTTACTCTGTTCTTCGTGAACTTAATACTCTAGATGCAGGCAGGAGTCGGTCGATGTGTGGAGTAATAGTAGTAGATGCAAAATCGTTTTGATCTACTTGTCACGGACGTGATGCCTATATACATGATCATGCCTAGATAATCTCATAACTATGCGCTTTTCTATCAATTGCTCGACAGTAATTTGTTCACCCACCGTAATACTTATGCTATCTTGAGAGAAGCCACTAGTGAAACCTATGGCCCCCGGGTCTATCTTTCATCATATAAGTTTTCATCTATCTTTTATTTGCATCTTTTACTTTCCAATCTATATCATAAAAATACCAGAATATTTATCTTATCATATTATCTCTATTAGATCTCACTTTCTCAAGTGGTCGTGAAGGGATTGACAACCCCTTTATTGCGTTGGTTGTGAGGTTCTTGTTTGTTTGTGTAGGTGCGTGGGACTTTTGAGGAGCCTCCTACTGGGTTGATACCTTGATTCTCAAAAACTGAGGGAAATACTTACGCTACTTTGCTGCATCACCCTTTCCTTTTCAAGGAAACCCATGCAAGCTCAAGACGTAGCAAGACATGACACAATGTGTGCGTCGTCTTGCAGCCACACCAGATCAGTGGGATGTGGTGCACCGGAGATGTGGTCGAGGACGGCGTACTTCTGGGAGAAAATGGGTGGGTTCAGGCCGAGAACGGCGGGACCTGCTGGTTGATGAAGACACCGGCGAGAGGGAAGAGGTTGTGGACGCCCGTGGATGTGGACGCGCTCAGGTCCAGTAGGAAGAGCGGGCCGCAAGCAAGCGCAGCCGGTGTCAGCAGGGTCTAGGAGGTGGAGGAGGAGACCGGCGTGGAAGGTGTGCGCAGCGTGCCATCGGTTCCAAGGCCAGTGCCAGGAGGAGGAGGGGTAGGGGAGGAGGTGGGGAGTGGGAGACGCCATGGCGGTTCCGCGGGGAGAAATGCAGTGGAAGAGTGGTTTAGAGACGAAGGAATGGACCAGCATCTGATACCATGTGGATCTGTGGAATGAGAGAGCAAAGCACCTTAGGTGCTGCCATTGTTGTTGCCATGAATATATAGGCACAGGCGCCAGTACAACAGGGCCGCAGGAGCGTCAGTACATGAGAGAGAGAGGGTGCGGAGCGCCATTATGTGCATGAGATCATAGGGAGTGCATGCAGTATGTGGGAAAGGAGAGGCAACTGCTGACAGAGAGGAAACATTGTTCTCTATTTCTTCCCTACAGGAGCATTCTACATATACACGTATTGTGTGAAGAATGAAATCACAAGCACCACGTACTGTGTTCCTATTTGTTGTGTGGTGGATCTACCCACAATCCAGTTCCTCTTCACCATCTGGTCTACAGATATGTAAGCACAAAACAGTAGCGCCATGCTTCACAGTTCACTCACATCCATATTCCATCAACTTGAAGTTTTGAATGATTTAGTTGATGGCAATACTGATGTGTGCGAACTATTTGTTGCAGCTACATCTGCAGGTGGTGATGTCCATCATCCTGGGCACATTCACCAGTTTTGGCATGGGCATGATTAGCTCCGGCATCCGCCCAGCCGTCAGTCAGCCGCCGATGAGGGACAGCATAAGGCCGCCATTGACATCAAGAATCCGGACGTCCTCCGGTGTAAACATATGTTGTTTAGTTTGTAGCTATGTGCCTTTGGTTGATGCTTGGGAGTGGCACTCCAGCGTAAACAATAAGCACAGGAAGACAGGCTGCACAACACTAGTGGTCATGATGCAAGATGTGCCCTAAAAAAAGGATGCAAGATGTGTTTCAGACGGATATCCCACTTATCCCATTTATCCCACGTAAACAAGATATGGGTGTTCACGGGCCTCCCACATAAACCATGTGGCAGTTGTGGACATAAGTGGGCTGTTCGCGGAGCGTCCCACTTGCACCCTGAGATCCCCAGCACCAAACCATCTATCTGCACCCCTGGTGACTGATGGGCAAAGCCCAACCATGACCCAAGCCGGGAGCGTCCGACGCGTGCAAGCCACAACTAACGCTCTCTCCTTGCTCCAATGCCATACAACACTCCCAAGCACTCCCCTTAACTTCCTGGACATGCTCATTTCCCTCCCCATGCTCTTAGTCCATGACAAACACCACGACCGAGCCTCAGGCGTGCTCCAAAGCGCAAATTGGACCGAGAGCTCGAGGTGCTCCCTAGAGCGAGCCCCGGCCTCTCCTCCACTCCCATCCAGCTCCACCAACACCCAATCGTTGCTCGTGTCCGAAAGCCCCTTGCCTAGCCCTCGGTAAGCTAGAGATCGAGCAGGGCGGAGCCGTCTCGGATCGCCGTCAAACCGGTCGATTCCAGCCACCCCACGGCTCCCTCTCTCTCCCATTCTTCTTCTTTCATCGAGGCGGAGCTCGTGAGATGTTTTCCCGTAGGTCTTTGTGCCCGAGCTGTTGAATCCATCATCGTCTATGTCGTCGTCGTTCGGGTCACCTCACCATTGTCAATTTCGGCATCTAAGACAGTCACCTCGACCACCACCCGATGCATGAAGTTTCCCGGGTCTGTTGGTGCCCTCCGTTTTTTGGTCGTCACCGGCATCGACACCATTGAACTCGGCCATCTCCCTGCCTGAGGACAGGGATGACATGCGGGGGACCCTCTCTCTCTCTCTCTCTCTCTCTCTCTCTCTCTCTCTCTCTCTCTCTCTCTCTCTCTCTCTCTCTCTCTCTCTCATTGGTAGGTCGGCCCCGCCTCCAGTTTTAAACTAGCGTCTGTAGCCCGTGCGGTCGGCTAGGCTGGATCTGGCCGATCGGCCCGTCTAGCTCAGTTGGCTTCTCTGTTTTCTTTTTCCAGTGAACTAAAATAATTCCCTAGGATTCAAACGAGGTCTGAATGCAATGATTAAAATTTCTGTTTATTAAATCATGCTCTATTTATCAAGCCACAGTGAACATTTTTACTCTGACCACATTCTGACTGGTTCATTTAATAGATCATTTCAGCACATATGTCAACTTAGGTAATTCCTAGAATATTCATTTGAACTCCAAATTTAGCTAAACCAATTTGTAAATGTTTATAAAATCATGCCTGATTTAATGAGTGCATTCACTCATTTTTATATAAAAAAGGCATTTTCTGTGGATTTCATGCAAGTCCATATTTCCTTTGATTCCACAAAATGAAATGTTCATAAATACCAGTAGCTCCACAATCAATAAAGTCACCCTGGTCATTTTTCACATGACCAGAGGGGTCCTAGAAAAGTGTGTCCTTAATTTTTAGAACACTTTATTTTTTTGCCTTGTTGTGTTGCTTATCATGTTTCGTTCCGACGTTAGATAACGAGGTAGATGAAGGACTTGGAGAAGGACAAAAGCATTTGAAGACTTTGCTGAGCCAGGCAAGCAACCTTTTGACCTTGTTGTTTCACCCATGTTTTTGCTCATGATGTAGTTTATTTTGATGCATCAAAACTTACAATTATGCATTACTAGTAGTTGAACCCATTTGCATGATGGCATAGGTGATATCCTATATGCCGTTATTACCCTGACCTTTATAACCCGAGAAACACAATGGCCATAGCTAAATGCTATGGTAGTTGGTTAGCCATGTTGGGCGGGTGGGAAACTATATGTTGGACATGCGAAGAAACTTATTCGGAGAAGTTGTGAGTACCCATAATGGGTGGTTCAATAATGTGTGAGACTATGTGGTGAATGGTTTCGGAAGGATTGGAATAAGAACGTGACCGTCTACCCAACCTTTAGCGCAACCACAATACCCTGGTAACGGGGCTTGACTTGAACCTTGATGTGACGCCGAAATAGATCCTCACGCCGGGATCCCCTCCATGATAGATGAGGGTTGTGTGGCTCAAAGGTGTCCCCTCATGAGAACTATATGGGGGTTGTGTGGTCTTCCGGTTTGTCTCTACATAGGGTGCAGTCTTGGGGATGGCTAATGACCGAGTACTACACTCGGATACTTGAGGTATCGCAGGGTGTGATTGTTCACGGGTAGTACGTCAGATGTTGTGGGTAAAGTGTGCACCCTATGGAGAGTTTAAAACAATTCGAATAGTCGTGTCCATGGTTAAGGATAACTGGGATGAGCACATTTAAAACCCAAGTCCTTGTGTTGATGAGTATGATTGTTGTGATACCATGAGAATGTGGATGATGATGAGAATGAGGGGTACTGGGTACCCAGACTTGATGCAGAGATGATCAAGCTGATGTTCAAGTTAAGATGATCATGTTGATATTGCTCTGTGGTTCTTCGGACCATGAGGCCTTGTTGTTTTCAAAAGTAAGACATATGCATTGAAAACCAACTTTCCGCAAACTGCTAAACTTAGAGTAGTAGCTTCTCTTTGTACTGAGCCTTGCACGAATATTCTATTATTACATTCCTTGGATTGCTTGCCAATACATTCAATGTACTCACCTGGCTTGTCCCTTGCTATCAACTTGGCCAGGTATGGAAGATACGGGTTATGGAGACATTGATGCAAACTAGGCCGCTTCCCTAGTCAGCTTGCCTGTTGGTTATGGCTCGCTACATGGGTTCAAGTTATCGTTGTTTCCGTTGCACTGTTGAATAAAGTAGTTGCCTTTATGGCTTATCTATGTAAGACTAAACCCTAGTTGGTCACCTCTATGTAAGACTTATTCGTGTTGTAATGGATGTATGCTACTGTATCAGTTTATTGTACTTAGTGACACCTGATCTTGGGACCACTATTAAATGTACAATTTAGATGCATCGGTCTTGCAGGTCGATGCCCCCACAATTGCCCTATCTGTCTTCCCTTATAAGGCGCTTTGATGCCTCGCTTTTAGCAAGTGTTATCGCGAAAAACACTATTATTCGCTCGTTGTGGGAGGTAGCCAGCACTTCTCACAGGCGAACTGCCAAACCGCAAGGGTTGGTCTAGCCACTTTTGAGCTTACCACAGTGCGAATCAACTGATTTTGTGAACCTTCTAGAAGGTTCCTAAAACCGGCTTTTTCTATGTGTTTTCGTCTATTGATTTTTTTTGTTTTCCTGCTTGTTTTTTCTCTTTGTATTTCTTTTTTCCCTTTCCTTTCCTTTCCTTTTTCCATAATTTTTGTGTTTCCAAATCTTGTTTGGAGTTTTCAAAAATATTCATGTTTTAAAAAAATGTCGTGTTCTCAAAAAAATTCATGTTTTCAAATTTTATTCAAGATTTTAAAAATGTTCATAGATTTTTTTAAAAAATCTAATGTTTTAGAAAATATTTGGGTTTTCAAAAGTTGTTTGACTTTTATACAAAAGAACACAAACTTTCAAAATGGTTGCTTTTCAGAAAATGTTTAGAAATTTGAAAATACTTTTCGTGTTAACAAATTTTGTTTGAAGATTCAAAGAAATTCCATGTTCAAAACTTATTCACATCTTTAAAAAAGTTCATGATTTCATATGTTGTGTTTTCTAATTTAGATCAAATTAAAAAAATCACTATTTAAAACTTGTTTGGAATTTCTAAAAAATGTTGAAATTTATCATTGCAGATAGTTTCCTAATGTCGCGCACCGCCTATTAGTCACCAAAGCTAATCAGCACAAGTGGCTTACTACGCGAGTTAGGTCCCTTGTACGATTCCTTGCACGCACATGACTTTTTAGGAACCTTTACTGTTTGTGCAGAAGCACCACTCGATGCAGGGCTGCCTAGGCAGCCCCCAGTGCGGCGTATGTCTATTTGACGCGGAACGGGGCGTATAAGAGCTCCCGCCACGCCCGCTTCGCTCTATAATTGTTGTTACATTTTTCTGTGAAATTCTTACTGTATTTCGGGTAAAATAGTGAAAACAGTACATGTACTTTCTAAAAGTGTCCAAGTTTTTTTAAATGTTCATGTATTTTATAAAGTGTTTGATCCATGCTTAAAAATTTCACCGCCATTTAAGAAAAAATCAATGTGTATCTAAAAATGTTCGATGTGTATCTTTAAAACCATTCAACATGTATTTGGAAAAAATATTTGAGGTGTGTCTAGAAATTTTCACCGTGTAGTTATTTTTTCAATGTATTTATAAAATGTTCACCGTTTATTTATAAAACAGTTTGGTATGTATTTAAAAAATGTTTAACATGCATTTGAAAAATCTTCATCATGTATTTAAAAAATCCATCGCATCTTTAAAAAAATGTTTGACATGTATCTAGAATATGTTTAAATTGTATTTATAAAATGCTTAAAAGCGTATCTAAAAAACGTTCAAAGTGTATCTAAAATATGTTCAATGTGTATTTGAAAAGGTGTAAACATGTATTAAAAAAGAAAGGAAAAAATAAGAAAAGAAATAAAAATTAAAACAAGAAACAAAAGAGAAAAATAGTGGAAATAAGAAATCGAAAAGAGAAGAAAACAGTAACCAAACAAAAAAGACCGAAAACTTACAAAATTATTGTCAAAGAAAAAGTATAGAAAACCATCCCGCTCGGAACCCAAAAATCGGATTGCCTGCTCAGCTGGCTCCGGTCGATCTATGTTGGGTGGGCCGCATCGAGGTGCTCTGAGGCGAGCCTGAAGTTGGACACGCAGTATGCGAGATTTGTATTTGTGCGGCCCTTGACTGCGTGTAATATTTTTTTTGGACACCACTACATACTCAAAGAAGTCACTTAGCAACACAACAACCTAGCAAAAAGTGTTTGCCAAAAAACTATCAACAAGTAAAAAAAATAGAAGAAAAATATTATGCGAAACAAGCCCAACCACGAAAACAACAACTTGGCATAGAAAAATGGGAGAGACAAAAATTGCCGGCCAACACATGGGATGACATCATGTGATTGTGAATGAACTATTTCTCCTCGTCTCAAACAGAAAATATGTTCATTCTCCACACCACCTTGCGAATCTCAATGTGGAGACATTGGATAGCTCAAAATAATGATTTTTTAGGGTCTATCAGAATTAGGTTGGAGAAGATTTTAGAAAACATAGAAGAAAGATTTTAGAAGTTCAACGACCGAGAAAAAAACATTAAAGTAATATGACCCTTGCCTATACCTTCTCACAATGATTTTCCTTTTCTAGGGTACGGTTGGGCAAAACCTATGGGCAACATTTTTAGAACACTTCCATTGAATTCATCAATCATCACATCTTGACCATGTCTCAAAACATTAGGCCATCAAAGTCATAAATACTGAAATTTCACCTACAATTTGTGAAATAATCACCGTCATGCAAAATAATTAACTGTGTTGTCGACAAAAATAATAAGCCAAAACATAAATAACTCGAAATTTATTTTATAAATATGAGAAGAATAATACTTATATTATTTCTTCATAAGGACCCTTTTCTAAACATAAAGTATATACTTAGAAGGAAGCAACTATGGAGATGTCAATGAGGGGACATCTTTTCCTGCACACTAGAGTGCGGCCCTAATGTGTTATATGTATCATGTGAGGGAGGGATGGCGCATTGCGTTATAGTTCACTTCGAGTTTCACTTATAGTGTCCGGATTTTAAAAATACTGAAATGGGTTAAAAAATGCTCCTTAATCTAAATAACAAGTTATCGTCATGAATATGTGTCAACATAGTGACATCTTTAGCATCACACTAGACATTATTTCTAGATCCGATATGAGAATTGACAAGGAATATGAATTCTAGGGTTCCACAAGGGAAGGAAGAGAGCACATATGTGCAAGGAGGGGAACATGGTTATACTTTATCAGTGCTTGCCTAGATGGGTGGGCCATATCTGCGTAGGCAACTATTACTCTGGCCGTGTGCCTTGGAGTCGTGGCCTCAATCCTCTTCGTGGGCTTACTGAACCTTGAACTCCTCCTTGGTTGGTCGCTTCCATTGACAGGTGGGTCTCACTCAGCAGTCACATGTGCAATTGACAATATGAGGTATCCCAGGGTATTGAGGGTACCCAAAGTATAAGGCCCAACATTCATATCTGGCATGCGAAACGAAGGCCCAGCTAGAACACTCCCACCACAATCATTTCGTGCAGATGTTTTTTTACCTCTTATATCACAGAGCTCCATTTTGTCGC
The DNA here is from genome assembly GCF_018294505.1 of Triticum aestivum. Lineage (NCBI taxonomy): Eukaryota > Viridiplantae > Streptophyta > Magnoliopsida > Poales > Poaceae > Triticum > Triticum aestivum. The sequence continues at coordinate 428,900,106 of NC_057795.1, read as the reverse complement.
TAAATACGACATATTGTCGAGCATAACATGCAAGTTTGCGTTCTTGGGCCGACCCATTTCCGACAATGTAGCAAACACACATGCCATGTGCGGTATTCTTTTCATTTTTTTAGTTTGAGTGGATTTCTGTTGGGTTTTTTGTTTTGCATTTTTAACTTTTACTTTAATTTTTAAAGTATATTAATTTGAATATGAAAACCAAATATTTTTAATAAAAAGTGAACACTTTCTACATTTAAAACATTTTAATACTTACATGAACATTTTGTAAAGAATCTTGAACATAGTTTGAATCCTTTGAACATTTTTAAAAAATTTGCAACCATTTTATGAGAACATGATTTTTTTAAAATTGAGCAATTTTGAAATTATAGGAAAAATTAAATTAAAACCCCCAAAAGGAAAACGTATAGCAAAATAAAATGAAAAGAAAAAACCTTAAAATCGATAGAGGATATAAATAGAAAACAAAAAATCTAGAAGATTTACTAAAATGGGGATATCATAGCCTTTTTAGAGGTTAAACCAAGCTTTATTAGTCAAATTCCACATGGCGCGGGATACAAAAGGGATCATGGGGATCGCCCAACCAGATGTGGCACCCCTGATCAAGAGAGTGTGAAAACATGGGTAACCTATCATCATCTCTAATTGCTTTTCTAATATCAAAAGTAAATTTACCTTTAAAAGCTAAAGCTGTATGCTTTAATCTTGGTGATAATCGCTCCATATCCTCCTCACCTGGTTTTGTCGATGTCGTCGATCACCTGTTTCAACCCTGAAGCTATGATGAAGTTCTTCAACAGCAGATCTTCGATAAGGGATAAACCCTATTTGCACTCTATCGCCCCCAACGTCGTTGTGTCCCTTATCCCGCTAATCACCAGTGGCGAGCTCCCCATGAAATTTCCCCATGCGTCTCTGCAGACAACCGCGGCAATGCCCCTTGTTGGGCTCTTGAGAAACCAGCACCCACATGTATCTTGGCAAAGCCTGGAGGTGGAGCCTTAGGTCTAGCGTTTTGGTCCCTCGCAACTGTTGGCTCCCTAACAACTTTCTTCGGTAGCAAATCACGTTTTCCATGAAATGAGATATGAATTCATGGGTAGTGAAAGGACTCTGATAGATTTGTTCTTGAATGGCCTTCCTCCTAGCCCACCATGTCGCCCACAATGTAACCGCCAATCTGATGAATGTAGTGTGTGATAGCGTGTCAATCATAGTAAATAACCATTGCCTCACGCTTGGTTATGTGGTCTCACATAAATGCTCAGCAAGCTCGGCATCGACCAGTGCCATACACATCTTGACATGGAGCACTGTAACATAAATGACACCATTAATCTCCAGCACCGCAGAGAGCATGCGCACTATAAGTAGACATGTTTCTCTTCATCCTAACATCTTCGGTGGGGGGCCGAGTGCTTCACTAGTCTCTAGAGGAACATGTGAATCTTACTAGGAAGTTGGCTCTTCCGTAACAGTTTCCAAGAATGAGAATCACGGTCAGTGCTTGAGGATCCCACGACACCATCAATCCAAGCTCATCTCCTTAGTTTCGTGTCTATTAGCATCCAATATGCAGACCTCAAAGGATGTGGATGTCTCCTAGAGGGGGGTGAATAGATGCTTTAAAGCAATTACGGTTTAGAATTGAACAAATTACAAAACAGTAAAACTGAGCTAGCTACAAGCCACCACAGCGATTCAACACTTTTAGCCGTCCGATCATTTGTTAGACGTCCCAGATCTTCCAATTGTCCCACTGGCGGTCGCTTGGTCATTTTCACCGTTCCTCACCCAATGTAAAAGGGCTGCTGCTCCGGAAAGCAAGCTGTGGGTCATGTAATTAATTGGGCCCGGAATCAGCCCAATTGGCTGTGTACGTCAGCCCACGCTAGGTTCCCCTTCCACATCAACAGAGAAAAGAAAAGAACAATTCATCCTTCTCTTCTTGTTCATATTACCCACGGTATAGGGTGTCCAATTTCTCATGTTCCTTTCATGCTAGGAAGCTCGTGGGGATTGACCAATTGTCAGTTTGTTGGGGTTTGATCTCCCGATGGCCGACGAACATATAGCTGACTGAAGGCGCGAGTATGTCCTATATGGACTAAAGGATCTGTTCCTTTCCCTCGGCAGCAACATCCTGTATGGCAGTACCTTTTCGCCTCCTTTTACCAGCCATATAATTCAGTGAGTTGTTAGTAACTGTTTTGATTGGTTGTTAGTATTCCAGCACTGCCTTATATATGGATATTCATTGTTGACATGTGTTACATGGTGTGATCCCGGTCGACTCCAATAGGGGCACCCAGGCTCATGCAAATGCTCAAAACAGCCCGGTAACGCCACCACTTGTTGATCAAAACGTTGTCCTTCTGAGTACTGCAACCTTCTTGCTAGAAATACGCTTCTGAAAACGATGCTAAACTGGCCTGATAAGATTGGCATTAGGCTTTTGCCGTAGGATCCTGGAACTCTGGATTCTAGGAACAGCACCTACCAGGTTACCTAATGTAATTTGTATCCTTGCTGAGGTCTGGAGTACGTGGTTTTTCAATTTCTCTTGGACAGTTTTAGTCGAGTTAGGTGTGTTCAAGGATTAGCTTTGGTTTTCCCATTTTACTCTCTAAGAAAGGTAACTGAAATTTTGTTTCTGCTCAATTTCATTAGGTTGCAAGAAAATGACTGGTTGAAATTGCTTTCCTAAACAAAGTAACAGATGTACAATATTGATCAAACAAATGAGCAGCAAGTCAACAACGACCCAGTAGAGATTTTATTGTGCTGAATAGGGCCAAATATATTGTCAAACCATTGTTGGTAAGAGGATAATTTACTATGATTCAGTTGGCAAAGAGGCTCTGATTTGCAGTTTAAATGACGAAGAATACTGGAACATGGGGAAGAGAAGCATGTTTCACAAAAGAAGAAGATCCGCTAATATGGTAATAATACATCCCAGGTAAATAGATTGGTTTTTCTGTATTACGTGCTCTTCTGTCGTGAGCTGCAATTGATTACCACAACATGCTATGTTTTCATCCGTTCAAGTTATTCTGAAGAATGGGTACTATCTATCAGTCTATATCTTTGATTTTTTTTCTAATATCTAAGTTATAACTCTGCTATACTGCCAATTTCTTACATGCTCATATGTATGTTGTATGGCGTTTAATTTCTTTCGGTGGTCCTTTCCCTCTTTGAATTGAATGCCAACATAGCAGAACATGTACTGCATAAGGGTCTAACAAGGTAAATCATTATTTTCTAAAGACTCATGCGGAAGTTTGCAGGATTATGCACACACATTGTTTTGTTTCGTTAACCATAGAACATGATTTGCTCTTTATTTTCTCTCCTATGCCTAAGGCTTTGAGCTCCTTCGGAAACATTACTATAATGAAAAGGATGAGAAGTGAGTCCTTTAGGCATGGAACACACATAAGTTCTTTGAAGATCATTTTATTTGGGATGTCAATAACAGTTCTACCAATTTGCATCAATTGTTTATATGCTATACAAACCATCAGTTGCCCCCAGGGAAGCTTTGCTGATTTTCCATCACATTTAGGAATCTTGCTATACAATCTATGACTTACTGTTGTATCGACACTCTATTGTCATTAATTACATGCACGGAATTTATGAATATATAAATATTCTGGCTGAAGATAGAACCAACTTGTGATGGTTCCATGTGGTACATATAACTGAAATTGGTCAGATGTTTCTGAATTTATTTCATTAAGACATCTTTTTTCCTTTGTTAAGATGTGCCTAAGATGGGCGGGGGCGGCAACGCGCGCCTTTATGATCTAGTGCAGAATAAAACTAACGTTTAATTTGTCAAGCACAAAACCTAACACTACTACAGGAATGGCTAGTAGTGGCAGACGCAAAAATCCCAGCTGTGGTGGACCGGGCTCGTAGAACCGCCCGCCACTGACCTTCCGCCACTTCTAATATGGCATCAGTGGCGAGCGGGAGCCCGCCACTGGTAGTGCCTCTGCAGTGGCGGGCAACACACTTATGCCCGCCACTGATGATAGTTGTGGCAGTGGCGGGCAGATCAGAGCACCCGCCACTGAAAGCTTAATCATGCAAATTAAACATTTTTTAGCCACGACAATATGTGTACTGACATGGTTGCATTTTGCATAGAACCCATCTAAGAAATTCAATATGTTGCGACCTTGGAGATCAGAAGCAAATAGAGCAGGCACTATAAGCTTAGGCATGCAAGTTGACTAGTTAAGTAGTACTCTTCATAACAACTACTAACACTTAAAATTTGTTGTAGTTAACAAACCAACATCAAAGTATCACGTGCATCTTAACTAACTAACTAAGAGTTCATAGGATCAGAGATATTTCATTTGGACCTTATTTCTAAATAATGTCTACAACAACCATCATCTGCAAGTTGGTCTTGATGTTGTTCCTTATCATGATGACCATTACCGTGTCAACCCTTAGTCGTCTCTTTCCCTTCAGGAATTCCCGTCAGCTGACCTCATAGAACGATATGCGGCCGTATGTGTTCGTCTTGTACTAAACACTAGTGATAGGACCTGTTGCTCCAAGGCGTATTCTAGCCATGCTTGCAATAGGGATGTCCTGGATAGAAATCATCTTCATTGGTAATTTCTATGATCCACGTGACTAAAAGCAAATAGAGCATGCAATGTTAGACATCTCGTCATATAGTGTTATGAACAAAAAAGAGAGGAAATAATACAAAACATACCATGATGTGTTTCATGATGTTGGTCTTAGTAAAACGATGCACAAATGGCCTCCCCGAGTAGTGCATGATGGCAGGACCGTGATGAGATTGGTTGTCTCATCCTTAGTAAGCTCTTTAATTCTTTGAGAAAAAATTGCAAAATTTTATGGAACATCATCGTTATCATCTCCGCTACCCTCACCATCTTGCTCATCCTCATTCTCCTGGCTATCGTTATCCAGGCTAGTATCATCATCATCCTGGCTATTATCATCATCATCCTAGTTATCCTCCTCATCATCATCATCGTCCTCATTATCTTCATCAAGCTCGTCATCTTGGTCGGAGAAATACTTAGCCCTTAACTTGTTGACCGCTCGATTCAAGTAAAAGCCTATGTACTCTCCCTCGATGAGCTTTATTTGAAATGTACTTCTTCCATCCATCACCTCATATGATGGTTCTATCCTTTTGTTTACAAACATCAATTTTGTGTTGGGGAACGTTGCAGAAAATAAAAAAAATTCTACGCTTCACCAAGATCAATATATGGAGTCATCTAGCAACAAGAGAGAGGAGTGCATCTACATACCCTTGTAGATCGCGAGCGGAAGTGTTCAAGAGAACGGGGTTGAGGGAGTCGTACTCGTCGTGACCCAAATCACCGGAGATCCTAGCGCCGAACGGACGGCACCTCCGCGTTCAACACACATACGGTTGGGAAGACGTCTCCTCCTTCTTGATCCATCAAGGGGGAAGTAGAGGTTGATGGAGATCCAGCAGCACGACGGCGTGGTGGTGGACGCAGCAACGATCTCGGCAGGGCTTCGCCAAGCTTCAGCGAGAGGGAGAGGTGGTGCGTGGGGAGAGGGAGGCGCCAGGGACTTGGGTGCGGATGCCCTCCCCCCTCTTTATATAGGGCCCCTAGGGGGGCGCCAGCCCTGGGAGATCCAATCTCCAAGGGGGGCGGCGGCCAAGGGGGGTGGCTTGCCCCCCAAGCCAGGTGAGGCGCCCCCCACCCCTAGGGTTTCCAACCCTAGGCGCAGGGGGGCCCAAGGGGGGGCACACCAGCCCACCAGGGGCTGGTTCCTCTCCCACTTCAGCCCATGGGGCCCTCCGGGATAGGTGGCCCTACCCGGTGGACCCCCGGGACCCTTCCGGTGGTCCCGGTACAATACCGGTGACCCCCAAAACTTTCCCGACAGCCGAAACTGGACTTCCTATATATAATTCTTTACCTCCGGACCATACCAGAACTCCTCGTGACGTCCGGGATCTCATCCGGGACTTCGAACAACTTTTGGGTTACTGCATACTTATATCTCTACAACCCTAGCGTCACCGAACCTTAAGTGTGTAGACCCTACGGGTTCGGGAGACATGCAGACATGACCAAGACACCTCTCCGGTCAATAACCAACAGTGGGATCTGGATACCCATGTTGGCTCCCACATGCTCCTCGATGATCTCATCGAATGAACCATGATGTCGAGGATTCAATCAATCCCGTATACAATTCCCTTTGTCAGTCGGTACGTTACTTGCCCGAGATTCAATCGTCGGTATCCCAATACCTCATTTAATCTCGTTACCGGCAAGTCACTTTACTCATACCGTAATGCATGATCCCGTGACCGGACACTTGGTCACATTGAGCTCATTATGATGATGCATTACCGAGTGGGCCCAGAGATACCTCTCCGTCATACGGAGTGACAAATCCCAGTCTTGATTCGTGCCAACCCAACAGACACTTTCGGAGATACCCGTAGTGCACCTTTATAGTCACCCAGTTACGTTGTGACGTTTGGCACACCCAAAGCACTCCTACGGTATCCGAGAGTTGCACAATCTCATGGTCTAAGGAAATGATACTTGACATTTGGAAAAGCCCTAGCAAAACGAACTACACGATCTTTGTGCTATGCTTAGGATTGGGTCTTGTCCATCACATCATTCTCCTAATGATGTGATCCCGTTATCAATGACATCCAATGTCCATAGTCAGGAAACCGTGACTATCTGTTGATCAACGAGCTAGTCAACTAGAGGCTCACTAGGGACGTGTTGTGGTCTATATATTCACACATGTATTACGATTTCCGGATAACACAATTATAGCATGAACAATAGACAATTATCATGAATAAGGAAATATAATAATCCATTTTATTATTGCCTCTAGGGCATATTTCCAACAGTCTCCCACTTGCACTAGAGTTAATAATCTAGTTACATTGTGATGAATCGAACACCCATAGAGTTCTAGTGTTGATCATGTTTTGCTCTAGGGAGAGGTTTAGTCAACGGATCTGCTACATTCAGGTCCGTATGTACTTTACAAATATCTATGTCTCCATCTTGAACATTTTCACGAATGGAGTTGAAGCGACGCTTGATGTGCCTGGTCTTCTTGTGAAACCTGGGCTCCTTGGCAAGTGTAATAGCTCCAGTGTTGTCACTGAAGAGTGTGATCGGCCCCGACGCATTGGGTATGACTCCTAGGTCGGTGATGAACTCCTTCACCCAGATTGCTTCATGTGCTGCCTCTGAGGCTGCCATGTATTTTGCTTCACATGTAGATCCCGCCACGACGCTTTGCTTGCAACTGCACCAGCTTACTGCCCCACCATTCAAAATATACACGTATCCGGTTTGTGACTTAGAGTCATCCAGATCTGTGTCGAAGCTAGCGTCGACGTAACCCTTTACGACGAGCTCTTCGTCACCTCCATAAACGAGAAACATACCTTAGTCCTTTTTAGGTACTTTAGGATGTTCTTGACCGCTGTCCAGTGTTCCATGCCGAGATTACTTTGGTACCTTCCTACCAAACTTACGGCAAGGTTTACATCAGGTCTCGTACACAGCATGGCATACATGATAGACCCTATGGCCGAGGCATAGGGGACGACACTCATCTTTTCTCTATCTTCTGCCGTGGTCGGACATTGAGCCGAGCTCTATTTCACACCATGCAAAACAGGCAAGAACCCCTTCTTGGACTGATCCATATTAAACTTCTTCAATATCTTATCAAGGTATGTGCTTTGTGAAAGACCTATGAGGCGTCTTAATCTATCTCTATAGATCTTGATGCCTAATATGTAAGCAGCTTCTCCAAGGTCCTTCATTGAAAAACACGTATTCAAGTAGGCCTTAATGCTGTCCAAAAGTTCTATATCATTTCCCATCAAAAGTATGTCATCTACATATAATATGAGAAATGCTACAGAGCTCCCACTCACTTTCTTGTAAACGCAGGCTTCTCCATAAGTCTGCATAAACCCAAACGCTTTGATCATCTCATCAAAGCGAATGTTCCAACTCTGAGATGCTTGCACCAGCCCATAAATGGATCGCTGGAGTTTGCATACCTTGTTAGCATTCTCAGGGTCGACAAAACCTGCCGGCTGCATCATATACAGTTCTTCCTTAAGATGGCCATTAAGGAATGCCGTTTTGATGTCCATTTGCCATATCTCATAATCATAGTATGCGGCAATTGCTAACATGATTCGGACGGACTTCAGCTTCGCTACGGGAGAGAAAGTCTCATCGTAGTCAACCCCTTGAACTTGTCGATAACCCTTAGCGACAAGTCGAGCTTTATAGATGGTAACATTACCATCCGCATCTGTCTTCTTCTTAAAGATCCATTTGTTTTCTATCGCTCGCCGATCATCCGGCAAGTCTGTCAAAGTCCATACTTCGTTTTCATACATGGATCCTATCTCGGATTGCATGGCTTCAAGCCATTTGTTGGAATCTGGGCCCGCCATTGCTTCTTCATAGTTCGAAGGTTCACCATTGTCTAACAACATGATTTCCAGGATAGGGTTGCCATACCACTCTGGTGTGGAACATGTCCTTGTGGACCTACGAAGTTCAGTAGTAACTTGATCCGAAGTACCTTGATCATCATCATTAGTTTCCTCTCTAGTCGGTGCAGGCACCACAGGAACATCTTCCTGAGCCGCGCTACTTTCCAGTTCAAGAGGTAGTACTTCATCAAGGTCCACTTTCCTCCCACTTACTTCTTTCGAGAGAAAACTCTTTCTCCAGAAAGGACCCGTTCTTGGCAACAAAGATCTTGCCTTTGGATCTTAGGTAGAAGGTGTACCCAATGGTTTCCTTAGGGTATCCTATGAAGATGCATTTTTTTCTGACTTGGGTTCGAGCTTTTCAGGTTGAAGTTTCTTGACATAAGCATCGCATCCCCAAACTTTTAGAAACGATAGCTTAGGTTTCTTCCCAAACCATAATTCATACGGTGCCGTCTCAACGGATTTAGACAGTGCCCTATTTAAAGTGAATGTAGCTGTCTCTAGAGCGTATCCCCAAAATGATAGCGGTAAATCGGTAAGAGACATCATAGATCGCACCATATCCAATAAAGTGCGATTACGATGTTCGGACACACCGTTACGCTGAGGTGTTCCAGGCAGTGTGAGTTGTGAAACGATTCCACATTTCCTTAAGTGCGTACCAAATTTCTGACTTAAGTATTCTCCTCCACGATCTGATCGTAAGAACTTTATCTTTTGGTCATGTTGATTCTCTACCTCATTATGAAATTCCTTGAACTTTTCAAAGGTCTCAGACTTGTGTTTCATCAAGTAGACATGCCCATATCTACTCAAGTCGTCAGTGAGAGTGAGAACATAACGATATCCTCCGCGAGCCTCAACGCTCATTGGACCGCACACATCAGTATGTATGATTTCCAATAAGTTGGTTGCTCGCTCCATTGTTCCAGAGAACGGAGTCTTGGTCATTTTGCCCATGAGGCATGGTTCGCATGTGTTAAATGATTCATAATCGAGAGACTCTAAAAGTCCATCAGCATGGAGCTTCTTCATGCGCTTGACACCAATGTGACCAAGGCAGCAGTGCCACAGGTATGTGGGACTATAGTTATCAACTTTACATCTTTTGGTATTCACACTATGAATATGTGTAGCATCACGTTCAAGATTCATTAAGAATAAACCATTGACCATCGGGGCATGACCATAAAACATATCTCTCATATAAATAGAACAACCATTATTCTCGGATTTAAATGAGTAGCCATCTCGTATTAAACGAGATCCGGATACAATGTTCATGCTCAAAGCTGGCACTAAATAATAATTATTGAGGTTTAAAACTAATCCCGTAGGTAAATGTAGAGGTAGCATGCCGACGGCGATCACATCGACCTTGGAACCATTCCCGACGCACATCGTCACCTCATCCTTCGCCAGTCTCCCCTTATTCCACAGCTCCTGCTTTGAGTTACAAATATGAGCAACCGCACCGGTATCAAATACCCAGGAGTTACTACGAGTGCTGGTAAGGTACACATCAATAACATGTATATCACATATACCTTTGGTGTTGCCGGCCTTCTTGTCCGCTAAGTACTTGGGGCAGTTCCGCTTCCAGTGACCACTTCCCTTGCAATAAAAGCACTCAGTCTCAGGCTTGGGTCCATTCCTTGGCTTCTTCCCGGCAACTGGCTTACCGGGCGCGGCAACTCCCTTGCCGTCCTTCTTGAAGTTCTTCTTACCCTTGCCTTTCTTGAACTTAGTGGTTTTATTCACCATCAACACTTGATGTTCCTTTTTGATTTCTACCTCCGCTGATTTCAGCATTGAATATACCTCAGGAATGGTCTTTTCCATCGCCTGCATATTGAAGTTCATCACAAAGCTCTTGTAGCTCGGTGGAAGCAACTGAAGGATTCTATCAATAACCACATCATCCGGGAGATTAACTCCCAGCTGAGTCAAGCGGTTGTGCAACCTAGACATTGTGAGTATGTGCTCACTGACAGAACTATTTTCCTCCATCTTACAACTGAAGAACTTGTCAGAGACTTCATATCTCTCGACCCGGGCATGAGCTTGGAAAACCATTTTTAGTTCTTCGAACATCTCATATGCTCCGTGTTGCTCAAAACGCTTTTGGAGCCCCGGTTCTAAGCTGTAAAGCATGCCGCACTGAACGAGGGAGTAATCATCAACACGAGACTGCCAAGCGTTCATAACATCTTGGTTTTCTGGGATGGGTGCTTCACCTAGCGGTGCTTCTAGGACATAATCTTTCTTGGCAGCTATGAGGATGATCCTCAAGTTCCGGACCCAGTCCGTATAGTTGTTGCCATCATCTTTCAGCTTGGTTTTCTCTAGGAACGCATTGAAGTTGAGGGCAATATTAGCGTGGGCCATTTGATCTACAAGACATATTGTAAAGATTTTAGACTAAGTTCATGATAATTAAGTTCATCTAATCAAATTATTCAATGAACTCCCACTCATACAGACATCCCTCTAGTCATCTAAGTGAAACATGATCCGAGTCAACTAGGCCGTGTCCGGTCATCACGTGAGACGGACTAGTCATCATCGGTGAACATCTTCATGTTGATCGTATCTTCTATATGACTCATGCTCGACCTTTCGGTCTTCCGTGTTCCGAGGCCATGTCTGTACATGCTAGGCTCGTCAAGTCAACCTAAGTGTATTGCGTGTGTAAATCTAGCTTACACCCATTGTATTTGAACGTTAGGATCTATCACACCCGATCATCATGTGGTGCTTCGAAACAACGAACCTTCACAAAGGTGCACAGTTAGGGGGAACACTTTCTTGAAATTATTTCGAGGGATCATCTTATTTAAGCTACCGTCGTTCTAAGCTAAGATGTAAAACATGCTAAACATCACATGCAATCAAATAGTGACATGATATGGCCAATATCATATTGCTCCTTTGATCTCCATCTTTGGGGCGCCATGATCATCTTCGTCACCGGCATGACACCATGATCTCCATCATCATGATCTCCATCATCGTGTCTCCATGAAGTTGTCACGCCAACGATTACTTCTACTTCTATGGCTAACGCATTTAGCAATAAAGTAAAGTAATTTACATGGCGTTATTCAATGACACGCAGGTCATACAAAAATAAAGACAACACCTATGGCTCCTGCCGGTTGTCATATTCATCGACATGCAAGTCGTGATTCCTATTACAAGAACACGATCAATCTCATACTTCACATATATCATTCATCACATCCTTTTGGCCATATCACATCACAGGGCACATGCTGCAAAAACAAGTTAGACGTCCTCTAATTGTTGTTGCATGTTTTTACGTGGCTTCTATAGGTTTCTAGAAAGAACGTTTCTTACCTACGTAAAACCACAACGTGATATGCCAATTTCTATTTACCCTTCATAAGGACCCTTTTCATCGAATCCGCTCCAAGTAAAGTGGGAGAGACAGAGACCCTCTAGCCACCTTATGCAACTAGTGCATGTCAGTCGGTGGAACCTGTCTCACGTAAGCGTACGTGTAAGGTCGGTCTGAGCCGCTTCATCCCACGATGCCGCCGAAGCAAGATAAGACCAGTAGTGGCAAGAAAATTGACAACATCTACGCCCACAACAAGTTTGTGTTCTACTCGTGCATAGTAACTATGCATAGACCTAGCTCATGATGCCACTGTTGGGGAACATTGCAGAAAATAAAAAAAATCTACGCTTCACCAAGATCAATCTATGGAGTCATCTAGCAATGAGAGAGAGGAGTGCATCTACATACCCTTGTAGATCACGAGCGGAAGCGTTCAAGAGAACGAGGTTGAGGGAGTCGTACTTGTCGTGATCCAAATCACCGGAGATCCTAGCGCCGAATGGACGGCACCTCCGCGTTCAACACACGTACGGTTGGGAAGACGTCTCCTCCTTCTTGATCCAGCAAGGGGGAAGGAGAGGTTGATGGAGATCCAGGAGCACGACGACGTGGTGGTGGATGCAGCAGCGATCTCGGCAGGGCTTCGCCAAGCTTCAGCGAGAGGGAGAGGTGGTGCATGGGGAGAGGGAGGCGCCAGGGACTTGGGTGCGGCTGCCCTCCCTCCCCCCTCTTTATATAGGGCCCCTAGGGGGGGCGCCGGACCTAGGAGATCCAATCTCCAAGGAGGGCGGCGGCCAAGGGGGTGGCTTGCCCCCCAAGCCAGGTGAGGCGCCCCCACCCCTAGGGTTTCCAACCCTAGGCGCAGGGGGCCCAAGGGGGGGCGCACGAGCCCACCAGGGGCTGGTTCCCCTCCCACTTCAGCCCATGGAGCCCTCCGGGATAGGTGGCCCTACCCGGTGGACCCCCGGGACCCTTCCGGTGGTCCCGGTACAATACCGGTGACCCCCGAAACTTTCCAGACAGCCGAAACTGGACTTCCTATATATATTTCTTTACCTACGGACCATTCCGGAACTCCTCGTGACGTCCGGGATCTCATCCGGGACCCCGAACAACTTTCGGGTTACTGCATACTTATATCTCTACAACCGTAGCGTCACCGAACCTTAAGTGTGTAGACCCTACGGGTTCGGGAGACATGTAGACATGACCGAGACACCTCTCCGATCAATAACCAACAACGGGATCTGGATACCCATGTTGGCTCCCACATGCTCCTCGATGATCTCATCGGATGAACCACGATGTCGAGGATTCAATCAATCCCGTATACAATTCCCTTTGTCAGTCGTTACGTTACTTGCCCGAGATTCGATCGTCGGTATCCCAATACCTCGTTTAATCTCGTTACCGGCAAGTCACTTTACTCTTACTGTAATGCATGACCCCGTGACCAGACACTTGGTCACATTGAGCTCATTATGATGATGCATTACCGAGTGGGCCCAGAATACCTCTCTGTCATACGGAGTGACAAATCCCAGTCTCGATTCATGCCAACCCAACAGACAGTTTTGGAGATACCCATAGTGCACCTTTATAGTCACCCAGTTACGTTGTGACGTTTGGCACACCCAAAGCACTCCTACAGTATCCGGGAGTTGCACAATCTCATGGTCTAAAGAAATGATACTTGACATTTGGAAAAGCTCTAGCAAAACAAACTACACGATCTTTGTGCTATGCTTAGGATTGGGTTTTGTCCATCACATCATTCTCCTAATGATGTGATCCCGTTATCAATGACATCCAATGTCCATAGTCAGGAAACCGTGACTATCTGTTGATCAACGAGCTAGTCAACTAGAGGCTCACTAGGGACGTGTTGTGGTCTATATATTCACACATGTATTACGATTTCCGGATAACACAATTATAGAACAATAGACAATTATGATGAACAAGGAAATATAATAATCCATTTTATTATTGCCTCTAGGGCATATTTCCAACATTTTGTATGAGTGTCCTTTATCATCCATAAAGTGGAAACTGCCACCAATTAAATTATTGAAGTCGACCCTTACGTTGCATGGGACACACTATGTAACAATTAAGAAAAATGCAGTTAATAATTAATGGTACAGATAGTAAAAGAAATCAACAAATGGTTAGAATTGAATGATAAAGTTAAACATTGAAGACCTTATACACCATGATCCATCCTTCAAGAAGTTAAACACTATTACCATTGGTGCTAGTTCATGAAAGTAATATTGAGAAGAGGCACAAAAAATATGAACGCGACTTGTTTGTATTTGCAAAATTATACGAAAAAATCGACATAATATTTGGTACAAAACTGAACATACCGAGTCTCACAAATATGGTGAAATGGAAATTAATCAATGCTTCGTCAAAACTTTGATACTCATGTTGTAATCCCTGCAAATATAACACATAACTAGAACTTGCATTTTCATACGTAAGCAAATTCAACTTAACTTGATCATTTTTTATATTACTTTACTACATGAAAAATATGAACGCAACTCATTTGTATTATCAAAAGTATACAAAAAAATCTGCATAACCTTTGCTACAAAAGTGAACATATTGAGTTCCAGAAATATGGCGAAAGGGAAATTAATCAACGTTTCGCCAAAACATTGGAACTCGAGTTGTAATCCCTACAAATATAACATATAACTAGCACTTGCATTTTCATATGTAAGCAAATTCAACTCAACTTGATCATTTTTTATATTACTTGGCTTAAGAAAAATATGGATGCAACTTGTTTGTATTAACAAAAGTAAACAGAAAAATCGTCATAACCTTTGCCTTTGGTCAGAAAAAATTAATGAACTAACTTTTATTAGGAAAAGTCTACTTTGGGCAGCAGCGACTACTTTCACAGTGACGCAAGCCAATATCACTGGCTTGACCGGCATTTCGATGGGATTACTCAAAAACGTTTCAAATAGAATCCTAGACCCGATCCCCTTATTAATATTGCATTCCTCTAATCTAGGTACCTAGTGTAAACTGCCACTATAAGTGAATCTATGAAGTATCTAGAAACAACGATGAACTTAAAGGAGTGTTAGGTTACCTTTGAAGACAGCAGCGGTGGATGGCGAGGAAGGAAGCTCCGGCGGATGGTGGATGGCATGGAATGCAGCTCTTCAAGATGGCTTCCCTGCGGAGGACGCAGCGGCAGACGGCGTGGAAGGCAGCTCTAGCGGATGCGGGAGCAAACGGCGTCGAATGCGGCCCCGGAAGGTGGATTTCCGATGGAGGACGTGATAGCAGATGCAGATGGATCTCGAGGAGGAACTGAGGGGGAGATTAAGTGGTCAACATTAAATGAAAAATGGATAAGTTTTCGGCGGGCGGGCGGCGGCTGGGGGTATGTGCGGACTTACCATATGTGTGGTGGGTGGCCTAAGCTACCCGCCAGTACAAACATATGAATTTTTTTAATACTATGGGCGCGAGTTGACTAAATATACATGTGGCGGATAGCGCTAAATGCCCGCCACTGGTACATATAATAACAGTGGCGGGCATTCAGAGCTACCCGCCATAGCTATTTGTGTCTATGTAGTGATCTTAATAAGAGTTTACCTATGGCAGGTGGTACTTTTCGCCCGCCGCTGCAATACATATTCGAGTGGCGGGTAGGATTTGTTACCCGCCACTACTACTTTTCATACGTAGTAGTGCTAGGTGCCTATTTATGCCCGTCACTAATTTGAGATCACCTATAGGGTTTTGTCTAGTAGTGTAAATATACTAGGCTCAACTATGTCCACCAACAACTTATGCTAAGCAAGATAAAAAACTATGTGATAGTAAGATATATAATCATGAAGTGCTAAGGCTATCACAAAGTAACTGCATAAGCAAAGGGCTCGGGTAAGAGATAATAGAGGCATGCGGAGACGATGATGTATCCCAAAGTTCACACCCTTGCGGACGCGAATCTTCGTTGGAGCGGTGCAGGTACAATGCTTCCCAAAATGCCACTAGGGCCACCATATTGTCCTCACGCCCTCGCACAATGCAAGGTGCCAAGATTCCACTAAGGGGCCCTTGAGAGCGGTCATCATACCCATACATATGGCGACCCTTGGGGGCAGTCACTGTATCCGTAGAAATTGCTCGGGGCAATCTCCACATCTTAATTGGAGACCCCGAAGCTTGACTGGAGCTTTACACCACAATGATTAAGCTCTGCGAAATCACCAACCGTCTAGGGCGCCCAAGCACCTAAGAAGCATAAGCTCTAAGGTGCCCAAACACCCAAGAGTAATAGGCTTCCCAACTTTCACTTCCACATATCACTATGGAGAACTCGAACCGATTCAACTAATGCAATGGCAAGAACGCACAAAGTTCTCAAGTCCCGCACTCTCAAATCCCACCAAAGCAACAAAACTATGGAGGAATATGAGATGAAGAACAAGGAGAAAACAAAAGAACTCCAAGATCTAGATCCACAAGGTTCCTCTCACTTAGAGGGGATATGGATTGGTGGAAATGTAGATCTAGATCTCCTCTCTCTTTTCCCTCGAAAAGATGCAAGATTCATGGGAGGAATAGAGAGAATACAAAGCTCTTGGAGGTCAACAATGGAGGAGAAAGCTTGCTCAAGAACCGTTGGGCCATTGGGGAAGAAGACCCCTTTTATAGTGGGGGGACAAATCCTACTGTTATGCGTCAGCCCGTGCTTATTTGGTACTACCGCTCAGGGGAGTGGTACTACCGCTAAGCACATAGGTAGTTGACATGACCGATAGTGGACTAGCACGGAATTGGAGCAGTAGTATTGCTGGAGCAGTACTGCCGCCTCTAATAAGCGGTACTACCCAAATTAGCCAAAGGGTAATCAAAACTTCCACGGTAGTACGTGTGGTACTCCAATGAATGGTTCTACCGCAGGAGCAAGTTGTACTACCGCTAATTCCAAGAAGGGTAACAAAGAAATCCACTGCAGTATGCACGGTACTCCAGCAGAAGTACCACACAAGCGTTGCTCCTGCTAGGAGTAAGCGGTACTACCGCGAATTTCAGAATGGTAATAGAAACCCTTCCAGTAGTAGCCGCCGCACACCAGCAGAAGTACCGCAAGCGGTACTACTGTTAATTACCTTCAGGAAAAGCCAGAACACAAAGGAGGAAATCAAGTAAGACCAAAACTGCCATAACTTCTGCAACAAACTCTGATTTCGATGAACTCAAGCTTGGTAAGACAAGAGCTTCTTAGTGGTGTGAACCATCCGTTAGTGAAGAACCGTCAAAAACTCCAACATCAAAAACACAATAGATGATGCATACAGAATACCTTTTCGTTGAACTTGAGTTTGTCATGAAGGTGACCACAAGCTCTAAAACTCACAGAGAGAAAAACCAAACAAGAACCAATAAAGATGATGCCAAGGGTTCAATGATTTGAGCTATCTATAAATGACACAATCAAGCTACTCACTTGAGAGCCCCCTTGATATTATGGCTATCGATCCTATAACCCGATCTCCCAACTAACACCATGAGATCGGTAAAATAGAGAACCTATCAAGGAAAAACCTTTGCCTTGCACATAATCCACTTGAGCTAGATGATGAGGATATTGACCTTCTAAAGTTGGACCACCTTTCTTGATTGCGTTGACTCGATGAATACTAGTGAATTGCTCCCCCATACTCCATTATGGGTGAGCCTCTCTTTGTCACATCTTCACAAGTCCATTATTGCCAGAATGGACTACAAGCTTCAAGCATGTGATGCTCCACTTGAACTTGCACAATTCAATATTAATGACAATCACCGCTTGGTGTCATCCTCCATGGATTTTATGCGATCTTCCTCTAATGCAAGCCCATGGAAAAATACCTAACCCCACATAGAAACCTCGCAGAGAACATGGGTTAGTACACAAAGTGTAATGGACAAGGCTTACGATACCATGAGATCACTTGATACCACTCAGTACATCTTCTACACTTTGTTTGTTGATCAACTTGAATCCAATCTTAGATTTTAGTATTGATCAACCATGTATCTTATCTTTTCTCTTCATTAAGATGATCTCTTCAAGGTAAACATGAATGTTCACACAATCTTCTTCTTCAAGACATGCTTGCAGTAGGCTCAACACTCAGATGACCAATATTTGGATAACTCCTTGAATAACACCTTGGTTAACACATAAGCTCCTTCTTTCAACCTTGAATCCAACATATGGTCTGCAAGCATTGCCTGTGGACAAATTCTTCAAATATAACTCAAGGCAACCATTAGTACATAGGGATTGCGATCAATTACCTACACTAAACATGGGGGCACCATGCTCTTTCAAGACCGACTTGAGAAGCATCCATTTTTCTCGAACATCCACGACCAAGTGTCTGCAACATTCCTTGTATACGGAGGGGTCTGCAAACACTCTCCAGCCTCTGCATGTCCCATGAAGCTGACGTGTGATCTAATAAGTCGGATACTAGTTCAGGAGGGTTGTCCTCATCATTTCTTTACTTGGAATCCAATTATCTATTCATAGTCTTGTGGCTTCACCATTGCCCACACATCTGATAAGGCCTTGTTTCAATATATCTCTAGCATCCACAATGGCTCTCCAAATTTGGTTGTTCCCAAGCTCAACAGATAGTACAGATTCTGTGGGAAAATAGACAATCTTGAGGATTCTTGTGTTAAGGGATTATGGGCACCGAAGGGTTCTCCATGATTGTTTTGCCAAGAGAACTAAATTAAACAATTCAAAATCCTTGAAGCCCAAACCACCCATACTTTTTGACTATTTCTCTTAAATAACACATTTTATACTAAATTTCAGAAACATTACGCCGAAATTTTTACTTTTAGAAATAATACACCATCGGCCCGCTGCTGGCTGAATGGGCCTAGTCAGCCCACAGCCGGCCGACTGCGTGTAGTCAGCCAATAGCAGGCCGACAGCTGGCCCATCGGCCATGTGCAGGCAGAGCATTGGCCAGAGCACGTCGCGTGGGGGCTGTCGGCACTGCTGGGTCACGGGGTGCCCCTGTCAGCCTGCTGTCGACCGATCGGTCAACTGCTGGCCGACAGGGTGCAGGCCCCACCGCGGCTGGCTTCTTCCTCCTTTCTCCTTTTCCTTCCGTCTCCCACGCGCAACATCTCTCTATTCTTTCTTGTTCTCCTCTTTCTTACACGAAATGCCTCCAATTTCTACACCAAAATGAGCCGTTTTTTGCAGATTTGACACCGTGAATGGATTCTACATAGTTAGGGGAGCCAAGGGAAACCTCGATCTACTGATGGGGTAGCTCGTGGTGGTCGTGGAGCATTTTGTTGGAGCTTTTTTAGCACATTGGTGGAGGTTGTGGCGGCGGCGGAGGTGGAGGTGGTGGTGGAGCTGGGGCAGTGTGGTGGAGGTGGTGGAGGTGAAGCTCAGGTAGTTTGGTGGAGTTTCCGACTCCGGTTCCGGTGAGTGAAGGCCGCCATTCAGCGTTCGCTCGCATGCTTCAAGGGTATATTTCAACACACATTTTATCTTTCATAGTTGCTCCGGTAGTATTCGGTAATATGTTTCGATGTGAAATAAATTAGGTGTGTGATTATTGTTATTTGCTTCGGTAGTATCCGTAAATATATTTAGATGTCAACTATTTAGTTGTGTGAAAATTTGAAGTTGCTCCGATAATATTTCGTACTGTATGTGGATGTCAAATATTTAGGTGTGTCAGTATTTGGAGTTGCTCTGGTAATGTCTTTAATATATGTAGATGTCAAATATTTAAATCTGTCAATATTTTTAGTTGTTCCAGCTAATATTCATAATATATTTGTAGGTGTGTGAATTTTTTTAGTTTCTCCGTTACATGGGAAATATTTAGTAGTGCGGATATTTTAATTTGTTGCTTAATACTTGTATGTCGTTGTTGAAAAAAAATTAGGTGAGCCGAGATGTCTAATGTAGTGAAGTTCATATTTTACTACGGTCCTGGTACTATCCAAACAACTGAGTTGGAAGTTGATATGAGTGAATTTGATCACATAGAGGTGCCAATGACCGCAACTCAAACATGGTCTGTTAGTGAGTTGAAAGAATGGTTGACAGCAAGTTTAGGGCTTGATACCGAACCCACACCGTCGATGTTCATGCATTATGGACACGGTCAAGTTCAATCATTTACTTTATTTAAGGCTAATAGAGCGAGACTCTGAGTGGGTGCGGTGGTTACAAGGTTGTGAATGCAGTGGATCCAACCCTGTTGCATTAGTGCTTCCCGTTGTGAAGGAGGTAAGTGCATATGAAGGCGAGGGTGGCTATTATCATGGCCAGAGCAGTGAAGGGATGCGGTTATCTATGTCAAATGCTGGAGATGATGGTTACGAACCAGGACAGAGAAGTCAGGTAGAATGAGGTAATGCCCATGGTTACGAACTAGGGCGGAGTAGTCAGGTAGAAGGAGGAAATGCTGATGGTGATTACAGTGGCGAGGTGGACGCTGACAAGGTTGATGGGCACATGCAGGACCAGATGGAAGAAGAAGATACCGATGTTGATAGGGGGCATGCCGATGATTCTGACAAGTCAGGTGAATAAGAAAATGCAGAGTAGGTCTGAATCCTGCATCATGAAATCATGACTTCTCATCTGCAATGATCGTGAACGATGGACATGATTCTGCCTGGCAATATCACCAGAACAATATTGCGACAGGTGCTATGTATCCCAACAAGCAAGCTCTGAAGGATGCAATAATTAACTGGGCAATGTCCATGCAAAGGGTTTTTATACCTCAGGTGTCAAGTCAGAAATACCTGACAATGGTATACAAGAACGCAGATTGTCCCGCCAGGGTGCACGGCTATCTCCCTAAATGGCACAAGTTGGGTGATCAGTGACTTAGTCAATCACACTTGTCTTATTCCCTGCATCCCTCAAGATCATGCCAACCTTTCATCGATGCTTATTGCTCGGTTGTTTTACAATGAGATAGTGGAGGGCAAAGCTATGGAAGTGAAGGCAATCCTGACAAAAGTCTTCGCCAGGTTCAAGTACATAATTTCTTATGCAAGGCTTGGAGGGCTAAGCATCCGGCGCTTGAGAGGAGATTTGGTTCTTATTTTTATGCATATGACTCTGTTGTCTAGCTCCTGCACACACTGCAGCAGCGGAATCCAGGCACCTATGTTGATATCCAAGACTTCTTCATGCTAGAGTTCCCAACTGTGAGGATGTTGCATCATCTGTTCTTCTCTTTCGGTGATATGTGTAGATGGTACTTTTCTCACTGGCGAGTACAAGGGTCAGATCCTAGCAGCCATAGGTCAAGACAGCCAAAATCAAGTTGTCCCACTCCCATTTGCTTTTGTGGAGACTGAGAACATTTGGCAACAGGACCAATGGCCGTGGAGGAGGAGCCTGTTGGGATATGTGACTTGCTAGGCTTTGACCCACCTGGGACTAGGAGAAGGCTCAGGAGGCCGATTAAAACCTTCTAGCTGTGGATAGAGCATGAGCCTCTGGAGAGGCGGTCTTTCCTACATGACACACATGGAGCAAGGTACGGTGTCATGACAACCAACCTCGCGAAAACATACAACTTTGTCCTTAGAGGACACCGGGCATTGCCACTTACAGCCATCGTTGAGGGTATTTTCTATGGCACCATGAAGTATTTCATAGATTGATGACAAAAAGCAGAGCAACATATGTTTAACAACCTGAATACACGTTACCATGAAAGAGCCATGAAGCACATGAACGAAAAGATGCAAAAAGCTAGGTCACACATTGTAGTCGCCATCAGTAATCAATAAAGAAGGTTTGAGGTCCACTTAGCCAACAACAAATTCGGATGTGCTAATGAGTTGAGGACACATGAGGTGAAAATTGGAAATGAAGCCTGGCCAACGCGTGAGTGCACATGCAACAAACCAAAATTTCTTCACCTACCTTGCTCACATGTACTTGCTTCTTGCGGGCAACTTGGAATGGACGCAGTATCGTTTGTGTCTCCATTTTTTCTGAAAGAGTATGTCGTTAATACCTGGACAGGTGAGCTGCTGGGTTTTCGATCAATGGTAACTTCAACACTGTCAACCCCGCTAAAAGGCGTTACATTCCAAACCCAAAGCATATGCGTACAAGTAGAGGCAGACGATAGTGTCACCGCATCTGGAATGATATGGATGAATCTGAAGCAGGAGGTCTGACTAGGCAATGCATTCTATGCAATGAATTTGTCCATAGGGACACGAATTGTCCCACTTTCGTCACTGCCAGTGGTACTGGCCATGGACGAAGAGGAGGTAGAGGAGGAAGAGGAGTAAGAGGGAGAGGAAGAAGCTAAGCTATCAGTACTATGTTCTAAATTTGCATTAAGTGTGGCACTATGTTCTAAATTTGTATTAAGCGTGGCGCTATGTTCTAAATTTGTATTAAGTGTGGCACTATGTTCTAAATTTGTATTAAGTGTGGCACTATGTTCTCAATTTGTATGTGCAGGAATGGCGAGAATGTGGTTGCTGAATGGGGACAATGATGGGGGTCATCGTGCCGCCATATTGTATGAGCGCAACGTCGAGCCCCTGTTTACTCGCACTCCTAAGGAGAACTGGAGGATACACCCAGGATGGGTTGAGCGTACATGCTTTATTTATTTTCACACTGACATGGATATTAGTGGGAGGCACTAACTGAATTGTTATGTCATGCAGGTTGAAATGGGCCAGCCTTTTACCTTTCGCGAGTTTGATTGAGTCCATCCCGGGCACCAAACGCCTCGCCATCGACTCCTCTTTGCTCAGCTGCTTAGTGGACCATTAGAGGCCAGAGACCCACATGTTTCACTTTCGATGGGGAGAGATGGCTCCTACTCTACAGGATGTGTCACTTTTGCTGGGACTACTGTTGGCAGGTCATGCCATAGGACCGTTGGACGATCCGGTTGGCTGGGAGCTAGGTCTTGCATAATGTTTTGATGGTGTTTTTGCCGATGCTCTAGCTCGGGTATGGGAGCATCACAGACCTAAGTATGATTGGTTGCTCAAATTCCAGGTTAGTTCCCTTACACCATATCTTCAAGTTGTCGTGCATATGGTTCTACACAAGATACATGCACGGCTTACTAAAACTTTCTATTTGCTTAATGCAGATCCAGAAGTTCCCAGAGCCGTTGAGTGCGGCACAGATCGCTTGGAGCCTGGAGGCCTACTTAATGTGGCTTTTCGACAAGGTGATGTTCATAGAGAACCATGTCACCACTATTAGCACACGCACATCCCTATGGCACTGGAGATAGCGAGCGCTGAGATGGCGGATCAGATCACACAAAGGAGTTGGGGTTCGCCAGGCTTAGTGGCTACATACGAGGTATGTGCAGGGGTTGCCAGCTTACAACGAGAAAGCCAGCCCTTCTTGGATGCCCTCTATTTCTACAACTGTGGTCATGGGAGAGGTTCTCTATACGGCGACTAGATGTACGTGTTTATGAGCCTATGGACACCTTGTTCGATGCTGACGACATCGACATGCTTACTTTCGGTCTGTGTTGGACACGTCGCGAGGTATGTATCATGTTATACTTGAATGCATCTTATTTGTGCACAAGAGATAGTTTAATGCTAGCGCTACTAACTTTTGTTTTCTGCAGAGAAGCTTTGCTAGTGATGAAGGAAATATGCCCTAGAGGCAATAATAAAGTTATTATTTATTTCCTTATATCATGATAAATGTTTATTATTCATGCCAGAATTGTATTAACCGGAAACATGATACGTGTGTGAATACATAGACAAATATAATGTCACTAGTATGCCTCTACTTAACTAGCTCATTAATCAAAGATGGTTATGTTTCCTAACCATAGACATGAGTTGTCATTTGATTAACGGGATCACATCATTAGGAGAATGATGTGATTGACTTGACCCATTCCGTTAGCTTAGCAGTTGATCGTTTAGTATGTTGCTATTGCTTTCTTCATGACTTATACATGTTCCTACAACTATGAGATTATGTAACTCCCGTTTACCGGAGGAACATTTTGTGTGCTACCAAACGTCACAACGTAACTGGGTGATTATAAAGGAGCTCTACAGGCGTCTCCAAAGGTACATGTTGAGTTGGCGTATTTCGAGATTAGATTTTGTCACTTCGATTGTCGGAGAGGTATCTCTAGGCCCTCTCGGTAATGCACATCACTATAAGCCTTGCAAGAAATGTAGCTAATGAGTTAGTTACGGAATGATGCATTACATAACGATTAAAGAGACTTGCTGGTAATGAGATTGAACTAGGTATTGAGATACCGACGATTGAATCTCGGGCAAGTAACATACCGATGACAAAGGGGACAACGTATGTTGTTATGTGGTTTGACCAATAAAGATCTTCGTAGAATATGTAGGAGCCAATATGAGCATCCAGGTTCCGCTATTGGTTATTGACCGGAAATGTGTCTCGGTCATGTCTACATAGTTCTCGAACCCGTAGGGTCCGCACGCTTAAAGTTTCAACGACGGTTATATAATGAGTTTATGAGTTTTGATGTACCAAAGGTTGTTCGGAGTCCCAGATGTGATCACGGGCATGACGAGGAGTCTCGAAATGGTCGAGACGTGAATATTGATATATTGGAAGCCTATATTTGGATATCGGAAGTGTTCTGGGTGAAATCGGGATTTTACCGGAGTACCGAGGGGTTACCGGAACCCCCCGGGGGCTTAATGGGCCATAGTGGGCCTTAGTGGAGAAGAGGAGAGGCGGCCAGGGCTGGGCCGCGCGCCCCTCCCCCTAGTCCGAATAGGGAGTAGGACACCCCCCTTTCCTTCCTCTCTCTCCCTCCTCTTTCCCCCCTTCTCCAAGTCCAACAAGGATCGGGAGTAGGACTCCCCATGGCGCGCCTCCTCCCTGGCCGGCCGCCCCCTCCCCCTTGCTCCTTTATATACGGGGGCAGGAGGGCACCTACAGAGACACAACAACAGATCATTGATCTCTTAGCCGTGTGCGGTGCCCCCTCCACCATAGTCCTCCTCGATAATATTGTAGCGGTGCTTAGGCGAAGCCCTGCGACGGTAGAACATCAACATCGTCATCACGTCGTCGTGCTGATGGAACTCTCCCTCGACACTCGGATGGATCGGAGTTCGAGGGACGTCATCGAGCTAAACGTGTGCTAGAACTCGGAGGTGATGTGCTTTCGGTGCTTGATCGGTCGGGCCGTGAAGACGTACGACTACATCAACCGCGTTGTTCTAACGCTTCCGCTTTCAGTCTACGAGGGTACGTGGACAACACTCTCCCCTCTCGTTGCTATGCATCACCATGATCTTGCATGTGCGTAGGAATTTTTTTGAAATTACTACGTTCCCCGACAAGTGATCAGACCAGGAAGGCATACACGGCATGGAACGAGCAGTTTGATGCGTACACTGGGGTCATCTGGCAGCCCTACACGTAAGCAGCCATAGATTCAAGATACCCCGGTGGTATGTCTGAGCTATGCACAAGAGATAGTGATTACTGGATGACGAAATCAAAGATCATCTTCGATGTCTTCGTCGAGGAGATGGCACAATAGAGGGTTATGAGGCAATTTGGTCTTTGGCAGTTGGAGCTGCCTCCCCCTACAAAGAACCCACTGCCAGCACACATCCACAAGTATTAACTAGTTTTAAATGTTGCATTATCTTTCACAGTAGTCCATTCGAAGCATTAGTTAATTGTTGAATACACACCACAATTTTAGGACGGCGAGGAAGTGCATTTCTAGGACAACTGCGGAGTGGCTAGTTGGACTACAGTCAAAGGTTACAGAATGGGAGACAACAAACACACATCTGTGGCATGAGAATATCGGGTTTGATATCGATGAATTCAATCTCTATTTGTGACGCTACATGACCGGAACATGGTTATGCATTGTTGAGCACTCTCACCCAGATGATATACCTGACTGGCTGACCCTAGTCCGTCGGATATGTACCCAAGCTATGATACTTCAGGCTATAGGCAATATGCGGTAAGATAAATTCTATTTAAGTAATGCATGTAGTTGTCACATGCTTTGACGTGCATGCTTAATAACCGTCATCAAAATTTTCAGGCCGACTTGACACTCGGACTCTACGACGACGTGACCACCTTTGGATGATCACTGTCGTCTGGACCTCTTCTTCAGCACCGGCCTGTGCTACAACCCTTCTTGGCACACATGCACACATGCTATCACGTGCACCCGAAGAAGCGACGTTGTTCACCACCACCACCAGCAACCGCGTCCTTCCATGCACCGACATCAGCCACATCCACGTCTAGCACATCAGCCGACGACGAGGCCACCCCCTCCTGACCAACCTGGCAGTTCAACATGGCAGCACCCACAACACTAATGTCCCACGTCGAGCTTCATATTCTCTCCACAGCCACCACAACAGTATCCCTCATCGAGCTTTGTGTTTCAGCCAGAGCAGCCGTCACAGCCAGCATGTATGTCTCTTCATATTTATTGTTTTCAATATTAATTGAGGCGACCCCATTCTTCATGACTTAACATTCCCTCCTGCAGGAGCCTACTTATATCAGGCGTCTATGTCGATATCCACGTGGGGGAGTGATCAACATCCTGGGGAGAACATACAGGATCAGATGTCGCAGCACACCTAGTGGGTGAACATGTTTTCGACTCCTCCACCCGGCCCAACATAGGATACACAGTATGAACAGGGCGAGTCTGAGATTCATCCTCGCAAAATTAGGCCACCCCACAGGTTGGGATGGTCGACGCCTCAAGAACCGTGTGCGCGCCAGGGCAGACGTCGTCACTGACGCTTGTATCTATCAGTAGAGACATGACCACTTATGTATGAGACTTATGTCTATTCTATGTATGAGACAAATGACTATGTACTTATGTATGAGACATATGACTACTTTATTTAGTACTCTATTATCCAAAATACAACATCATATTTGGATAGAACATAATGCTCCTACAATAAGATAGTACAAACAACTGGATACAACTACATCTAAATTAAAAGGTAGGTAGGACTGAACTTGCAACATACAGCTTAAAAACTACATGGAGCCATCATCGTCATCCTCCATCGATGCAGAACTCTTGCCCTTCAACGATGCAGAACTCTTGCCCTTCGAAGATGCAAAACTCTTCCCCTTCAACGATGAAGAACTCTTGCCCTTCGACAATGCAGAACTCTTGCCCTTCGACGATGGAGAACTCTTAACCGACGGCATGAAGATATCGTCTTCATCCTTGCTGTCGGCAGTCCATAAAAAAGTATGTTTTGCTGCAAACTTTAGGTATGTTTCACTCTTAGATTTTTTGCTTCATCCATCTTCCCTACAACCTCAGAAGTTCTTTCTGTATCTCCTCAAAGGTCCTGGAAGGCCACATGCACCTACTTAATGCGTGAGCCAGCTCATTCAGTGGGGTGTCAGTACTGATGAGTTTGTCTCACTGAACTAATATGTTGTCTACCCTGAAATCGGCGGCTAAATCCACAAGACATTGGGACATACGAGGGCGAAAACTACGATCAAAAGGATATCCGGACATCTTGGCGAGACTACGAGACTACACTAGAATGCTTACCTACGTTAGTGTCGAGGGTGTTTTATAGGTCGAGAACTCAAAGAAAGGCGAGAACTCAAAAGCGGGAAAATATGGCGGGAGATACTGGCGGGAAGTAGAGAGCGGGAAAATGTGACGGGAACTAGAGAGCGGGAAAATATGGCGGAAAGTAGAGAGCGGGAAAATATGATGGGAACGAGCAAAGCGGAAAAATATAACGGGAAACGGTGGCCCGAGATATAAGCGGGAAACGTACGGGGTAGAAAATGGGTGCATGCACCTGTCGCCCTAGGCCATTTAGTTCTAATCGGCTACAGATGGCCGATTAGCTCCAGTCGGCCAACAGGTGGCCGACAGGATCTGCACTAGTGGCCGATAGGTCTGTCGGTCACCAGAAGGCTGATAGGAGGCCAATCGGCCACCCCAAAGCCGAATGGGGCCCAATCGGCTACCTCTAGGCCGACTGGATCCAATCGTCCTGCAGCGGCCTGACAGTGTATTATTTTAAAAAACCGGTATAATATTTATAAAAAATTAACTAAAAATGTATTATTTAAAATAAATTAGCTGCTTTTTGGATGTGTCATCGACTCCCATGAGACCCGACTAGGTTTACGATGCCCATTTTTACTTCCCTACCAAATTTTTTTATCAACATGTTCAAATGTTCACATAGTCCTCTAGGCAATCTGAAACATGACATAGAATACACTGGAACAGCCTGCGCCACAACTTTTACTAATACCTCCTTGCCTGCAGATGACATAGTCTTTTCAATCTACCCTTGAACTTTTCTCCACAAATAGTCCTTTAAGTACTTGAAAGCTTCATTTTTTTTGATGATCCTACATCGGAGGGCATCCCTAAGTATTTTGCACTCGAAGCTTCATTTGGCACCTGCAAGAGGCCCTTTTAACATCCAACCTAACACTCTTTGGGCAGCCCTTACTGATGAAAATTGATGAAACCATAGCTGCACCCTCCCATGACCGTATTCCTACGACTAGCTAAACGTGCCATTTTGCTCGGTCAATCACTTCCTATGTGTGATTGCTCCACACTTTGTCACAAGGTAGTCGGAATTGCGATTATAGTGTGATTATACGACTTTACGATCCAAAATAATCCCTTTGATTTTACAATTTTGGCTAGTAATTCTACAATTATAATAGTAAAGATTCTATGATTTGTGATTCTATTATTGGAGCTCCGATCTGATTTAGACAATTGGGGCATGGGCCGAGGCGCAATTACGCTGGATGGGGAACAACGCCAGGAATACAAGAATAATTCCGATTTACTCACGGCCATGCTTTGAGGTCTTTTGTTTAGGTTTTCATGGTTCGGTCTAGCTTTCTAGTATTTTCTTGTTTGTGTTTTCCATTCGTATTTTTGATTCTTTTTTATTTTTCTACATCTTTTTTGTTGTCTTTTATTTCTTGTTACTTTTTATTGCTTTTTCCAATAACTTTTTTGGGTTTATTTTCCCTTTTCTCTCTCCATTTTTCCATGTACCTTGTTTATGTTATTTGTAACAATTGGTTTTACAATTCACGTTTGTTCGTCGATAGTCAGAGGAACACAAATTTCAAAATTACATTATTATCTGAAAATATGTGAACTTTTCTTCAATATTACATTAATATATTTGAAAAGACATGAAAGACGTGATTTTTAAACTATGTACTACTTTTGTGTAATTTTGTGTTTTTTTGAATTATATGAACACAACTTTAAAATATGGTAATGTTTTTCTGTTTCTTGTTTCTTTCTAATATGCATGATCATTTTTTCAAACTTACGCCAACACTTTGAAAAATCTAGATTGTGCGGACACATTTTTTAATTACGTGATGGTTTTTCAAATTACATGGATATTTTTCTAAAATATAGACACATTTTATTTAATTATATGAATATTTAAGAAAAGGGTTAACACCTTTTGCCAACCAGATGAACAAGTTTTTCAAAGGTATGAACACTTTCTAAAATTGCAGGATAATTAAAAAATATGAACATTTCTTAAACCATCTAAACAGTTCTTATAAACTGTGGATTATGAAAAAGTATAACAAAAAAGGGAACAAAAAATGTCCAGCACATGGGCGAGCGCTAGTACAAGGTGCAAACCGTATTCAGTTTCTATTGTTTTTGCTTTTCTAGGGGGCCGACCCATCTAGTCTCATCTGCAACATAGCTCAAAACCGAAATCACTAATCAAGGAATACTTTTTGCAACGATTACTCCCACCTTCTTAGATTGCGGTCAATGACACATTGCATGTGCAACACTTGTTGCAGTCTAAGAGTTTTCTCTTTTTATAGATTTTTTTATTCAAAATGTTTTATCTTTTAATCCGTGCGTCTAAATCTCGAAGCGATTTCACCATTCGATTCCTCGCGTTGAGATATTCAAAATTAGATCCCATGTTGATAGATTTTGATGATTTTTTTCAGAAAAAACTAACCGGGAGCAAGTTTTTTCCTTTCTGAAGAGGGACAATTGGGCCTCTGGCAGAAGCAAATCTGTGCCTTCATGAGAAGCAAATCGGTGCCTCTCACGGAGAAAAAACATTCGAAGAGGCATGATGTGCCTCTCCTGGAAGCAAATATGTTCCTTCACAAGAAGTAAAGCTGTGGCTCATGCAGAAGGAAAAAAGGAAAAAGGGAAACACGTTTTTTTTTCTTTTTCGAGAGGCACGACTGCACCTCTTGCGGAAGCACATCCATGCTTCCTCGAGAAGTAAATTTGTGCCTCTCGCAGAAGGTAAAAAAATGCTTTTTCTTTTTTGAGAGGCACAACTATGCCTCTCGCGGAAATAAATCCGTACCTTAATGAGAAGTAAATTTGTGCCTTTCGCAGAAGAGAAAAAAAGAAAGATATTTTCATGCAATTTTTTTGAACTTTGTGTTGTCCAAAACCTAAGAAAAACTAGGGAAAACAAAATGTTGAAAAAAACCCAAAAAACATCTAAAAGCTGAAACACATAAAAAATAAAAATAAAATCCAAAGGGAACGCGACATGTGGCGGCGGCTGAGGGCATGCGAAGTGGCATGCTCCTAGCCCACCTGTAAGTGATCCTTGGGGGGGGGGGGGGGGGCTCCCGAAGGATTACTCGCTCAAGACATGTTTTCTGAAGCTTCTAGAACCACCAAATCCGTATTCTGCGCCCAAAGCACCGGATAAGGTCATTTTGTTGCTTTTCTCTTCTGTTTTATTCTTCTTTTATGTTTTACTTTTTATTTCTTTGGGCTACATTTTTTGCACAATTTTTGGATTCATAGATTTCTTTGAAAATCCTTGAACTTTTTTCAAACCCATAAAAGTTTTCCAAAATTTTGAATTTATTAGGTGTGAACTTTTTTTCAAATGCGTGAAATTTTGGCATGAACTTTGTTCAAATTCTGTTTTTTTTAATTTGTGACCTCGTGAAATATTTCCAAATTCGTGAGATTTTCTCAATTTTAAGAACCTTTTCCAATTTTGTACAAACCTTTTGTAATTCATGATTTTTTTCTCAAATTTCCGATATTTGTTCATTTTCGTAAATATTTTGCAGAATTTTGATTTTTTCCAAAATTTGTGGTTTTTTTTATAAAAATTCATGAATTTATTTGAAGTTTTTTTCCAAATAATTTATGTTGTGTATATAATATATGTTAATGTTGTACTAAAAGAAGTGTTAAGTAGTGCTCTTTTCTTGTATTAGACCTAAAGGTGAGCTTAGTCAATTGGTTATTGCACGCCAGTTGTTGTTGTTGCCGTGCAGAGTTCGAATGTCGGATCTTCAAGATAATTATCAGGTTTTTATTCACGTTTGCCTTTTTAGTATGTTGCTAGGCCGTCCCGCTAAGTGTCCCATGTGAGCGCCAACAATGCTTACCGGCGCTTAAGATGCCGAATAAGAGCTTTCATCGAACCTTGTGATCGGTTTGGTGAAGCCCCTAGAAACTTTCGATCAGTTTCGTTTATTCAAATCTTCTTTGCCAGTTTTTTGCTCAATATTTTCTGCTTTTTAGTTCTCTTTTATTTTTTCATTTCAAATTTCATTTTTTAATTCACAATCTTTTGTCAAATATGGTAACCTTTTGAAATTTCATGAAAAGTTTCAAATGTGTGAACTCTTTTTGTATTCATGATCATTATTTGAATTTAAAAAAATAAAATGAATTCATGATTTTTTCAAAGTCGTAATATTCTGCTGAATTCTCATAAATTTTCTCAAATTTAGGAACATTCTTAAAAATATTAAAATCATTAATCAACTCTTTTCAAATTTCACATTTTAAAAATTTGAGTCTTTTTAATTCATATTTTTTGAATTTTGCTTGTGTTTTAATTTATAATAAGTTGCCCCCCCCCCCCCCCCCCCCCCCCCCTTAAAAACAAGCGGACAAGCGAGATGACTGATTGAGCGAGCGCACAAACTATAATGGGCCGCGACATGGCTTGCACACGAGCGCTCTTGTGCTAGCGTGAATTCACCAACTAGTGTTTACGAGGCGCAATGCTTGGTGGTCACATTGCTCGTTCTGTTTGTTTAATAGGCTGGCACAAACTACTCTAGCTGGAGCGCTACAAGATTTTTGCACACAATAAGAGAATTGCGGCATGTGTATATCTCACCTACTGCCAGTCACAGTTCTGTCTCGTAGAAGGGGAGCGATAAGATGTGTCAGCCCAATTAACACATATATGAGGGGGTTTTGCAACTGATTCATGGATCCTCCCATGAGTTTTTGATCGGTTTTGCAAAGGTTCCACATGTTTTTCCCTTTTTTTTTCTTCTATGTGTTTTTTTACATTTCCATTAGTTTTCCTTTTGTATTTACAGTTTTTGGTTCTCGTTGATTTTTCCTTTTCCTTTTCCTTTTCTATTTTTATGTTTTTAATACATGCCAGCATCTTTCAATACGCATTGTACATTTTTCTTATACACACATTTTTTGGTACAAACTGAACATTTTTTCCAATACAACTGTGATTTTCTTGAACAAATGTTAAACACTTTCCAAATACACATTGAACATTTTTTGAGTAATATATAACATTTCTTTTAGATTGTACTAACTGTTTTTTAAATGCCCAGAAGATATTGTTTGAAAATGTGAACATTTTTTAACTGCCACTTAATTTCTTTTGAATGGTATGAAACATGTTTTTAAACTCTTGCGGACATTTTCTTACCTCATATAAATATTTTTAAAATGTCTTAATTTTTGAAAGATGTACACATTTTGGAAATGCCATGATGATTTTTTTTAATAATACAACATTTTGAAAAAGTGTGCATACATTTTTTTTACACTGCCTAAATGTTTTTTGATGTTTGACGAACACTTGTAAATATTTAACTAAATTATTTTTTGTAATATATGTATTTAGATTATCTAAAAGTAGAAATAAAATATAAAATAAAACAATTTTTTGAGACATTAAAAAACAAGTAAAAATAAAATAAAAACGAATGGCTCCTATGGACATGTACATGCGTATGTTTTTTTCAAGACATGTGTGCATGTGCATGTGCTTCTTCGTACGTGCCGGCGTGCCGCTGCCTCAACGCTCACTACAAACGAACAAACCAGGCTAATGGGCCGGACACTATGTGGTCTCCTGTAGGTGAGCCGAGGTACTATCTCGCATAAAGCGAGACATAGCTACGCCCGCCTGTTTCGCTCAAAGAGACAAGACCCATATGTTAAAATCAAGATTTATCTCATTTCAAGATTCGCTTCAAAAATCTCATTTCAAGATTCTTCTCAAAAGAAAGAACAAAATAAAAATCTCATTTCAAGATCGCAGATTGTTGCTGACGGTTGTACAGTACTTATATAATATAAAATAAAGTACAGTACTGAGCGTTCTAAAATAAAGACTGACTGTAAGCGATCACGGTGAGCTATAGAAAAAGGGCGACCGTGGTCGGAACGGGGAAGCATTTATTACTGGCCTTGTGGCGTCAAGCCATCAACTTCACAAGATCTGATGCTCCGTTCATATCCCCTTTTGGTCAACTAGCGCAGAAGAATACAATTACG
The DNA here is from genome assembly GCF_018294505.1 of Triticum aestivum. Lineage (NCBI taxonomy): Eukaryota > Viridiplantae > Streptophyta > Magnoliopsida > Poales > Poaceae > Triticum > Triticum aestivum. Next base: position 428,866,532 of record NC_057795.1, on the reverse strand, counting down.
CTAGTGAAACCAGCATGGTGTTTCTTTTAGCACTCAAGTAGAAGTGCCACTCACCATTGCTAGTAGTACTATCTTTTTCTTCTCATGACGAAAGGAAATCCCTGAAAATGAAATGCCATTTCTTCGCAGAAAGTTCACGACTGCTATGAACAACCACAATCAGTACCGTATGTATGCTCATCAATAGGAAACCGACCGGTAAATGGCTTGTTTGATGACCCTCTATCTTGTATGGCTGAGCACGGTGAGTAAGTTGGTAGCATTGACCCCTCGTGTTGAAACCAACCTGACTTGTGACCCTGATGGTGGGCTAAATTCTCTCAATCTGACCTATCAATACTCCGTGGCAACTCCATCACTGTCCCGATCCGTCCCCTATCTCGGAGACGGAGAGAGATGGCTTCACTCACACGACCCACGCTGTCGCACGGAGATAGAGTGAGTGAGACCCAGGTTACAAGTGTCGGAGATCATTCACATTCACTCGTACGTGCTGACTTGTACCTATCCGGAGACAGTTTGGTGCTGTGACAGAGGTCTCGTGAGGCACTGCCGGCCGGGATGCGTGTCCTACAAGGTTACCAGATGATATTATTTTTTTGCGGGATGGTTACCAGATAATATGAGCAGTATGCTCGATTTTCACCCTTTTTTTCGTTAATTACTCCCTCCGTTTTAAAATAGATGACCCAATTTTATACTAATTTTAATACAAAGTTGAGTCATCTATTTTAGAACGGAGGGAGTAATTTTTTTCTATTTAACTAATCGATGAGGTAAATATTTATCTTCGTTTCAGAAAAAAGAAACGGGATGCTTGGCCGGTCTCTTCTGGTGGAAATACATGACACATCCATTGTGGGAGATCTAAGTATAGGAGCGCAATTAAGCCCTTCTGATTTGCGTCACAACGGGTGAATTAGTGAACGATAAACCCCGAAATGATTAAAGCATGTGCATCGTGTTACTACTACTAATCGCCAGACATGATGACGGTTAGCACGATACACACGACGACGACCTTCGGGACAAAAAGGAAAGCTAGACCGATGGGTCAGGTTGATCCATACATATTCGATCGATCGTGTCACTAACTACGGCCTAGCTTAGCTAGCTAGCTGATCCAACCAACTAAACTACTTTAATTAGTGCCTGTCCAGTCGAAATGTACGTTACGCTCCATTCGATTAACCGCACGTTCCAAATCGTAATCTCCACGCTGTTGCGTGCAAGCATCCTCCTCACGTGTCCTGTTCCAGATGCTGCGATGGTACCATCACGCTTGGCAACCAGAAGACGATGCAACGTTGAAAGGCAAACCTATACAAGTTCGGTAGGGGTTGTCACAGTTGAAAATTTTACAAGTTTGGTAGTATATGTGAGCCTACTTTGGGAACTTTTTTTTTTCAAAAAAAAGGAGGGGGGGGGGGGGGGGGGGGGGGGGGGAGGGGGGATCTCCGACCTATGCATCAGAATGATGCATACGGCCATAATTATTAATAAACAAAAGGTTCAACACAAGTCTTCAAGTCTTGAACAAGGAAACGAAAAAGGCTCACAAAGAGCTAAATGGTATAGTAAAAGAAAAGCCACAGCCGGCCGGCATAAAAAGATAGGAACAATAATTGTCTATCATATTATATGACCGCCATCCAAATCGGTTGAAAATAGCCCGTGCTATCATCTTCCATCGGATAGATCCAGTAACCATACGCTCCCTGGCCTCCGTCGGAGTGAGTAGCGACCACATAAGGATCAACGCAGTGGCTCGGAAAATAACCTCCAAAAAGTGAATATTTGTTGCTCTGTTAAAGACCAAATTATTTCCGCAGTTCCAGACTGCCCATAATAAAGCACATACTCCTACACGGATGTGTCTCGCTGTTTCGGAATCTATCCCGTCTAGCCACGCCCTAAATAACATGTTGATAGTATTCGGAGGAGTAATATTAAATGCTATGTGCACCGTCAGCCACAATTTTTTGCCAACGGGCATTCAAGAAAGAGGTGTTTGATGGATTCATCATGGTCGCAAAACCTACATCTTGTAGATCCTGTCTAGTTGCGTTTTATCAAATTATTCTTGGTCAAAATGACTTGTTTATGCACAAACCACACAAACACTTTAATTTTCAATGGTACTTTGACTTCCCAAACATGGTTTGAACGAGGAATAGCGCTAGAGTTGATAACATCCAAATGCATGGATTTAACCGAAAACTCTCCATTCTTAGTTAGTTTCCAGCACAACTGATTGGACTGTTGAGAAAGCTGAACATCCATCAATCCTTTCACAAGATGGAGTCAGGTTTCCCAATGGTTTCCCGCTAGCATCCTCCTAAATTGAATATTAAGAGGACTGGACTGTAGTACTGTTGCAACGTAAGCGTCTCTTCGCTGAACAATACTATAAAGAGAGGGATATTGGAGTGCGAGGGGCGTCTCCCCTAGCCATGTATCCTCCCAGAATCTCGTAGTGGTACCGTTTCCAACTATAAACTTTGTCCTATTGAAAAAGAGTGATTTAATTCTCATCAGTCCTTTCCAAAAAGGCGAATCAGTCGGCCTCACTGTCACCTGGGACAAGGTTTTAGAGTGAAGGTACTTGTTATGCAAAATCTGAGCCCATGTGGCCTCCGTCTCTATAGATAGCTTATACAGCCACTTCCTGAGAAGACATATGTTCTTTACCTCAAGATTTTCAATACCTAAACCCCCTTGATCTTTCGGCCTACAAATGATATCCCATTTGGCAAGTCTGTATTTTCGTTTTAGTTCATCATTCTGCCAGAAAAAATGTGATCGATAGAAGTCAAGCCTTTTCCGAACTCCAACTGGTATCTCGAAAAAGGACAAAAGATGATCCCTATGCCGGTATCCATGCGTACGAGATCACTATTTCTACAGGGCTCCACCTTCTAGAACGAAACTCTACCAGAGAACTAAAGGTGGAGTGGAGCAGCCTCCTGGCGTAGAAACATTACCGAGAGAGAGAGAGAGAGAGAGATAGAGAGAGAGAGAGAGAGAGAGAGAGAGAGAGACGGGACAACCATCATGCAAGATGAGATGCATTTGGATGGGGCTGCCTCTCTCATATTTATAGACACAGGGAGGGGTGGCCACCTTGGAGGAGGGACTCCCTCCCCCCTAGGCCGGCGCACCAAAGTGATAGAGGCAAAGGTGTCCCATCTTTCGATGAGGTGGTGGCTATCGTTTTCACTGAAGTAGACTTTGATGATCCAGCTATGAACATGCAAGGACGTCGTGCCTTAGCAATCACTAAACCAACTCCGAGAGATTACTGACCACGCCAGAGCACAACAGAGCACAATCAACCTGACCTGACCAAGAAGGTCTATTCCCTCCACGCAAACGAAGAACAAGCAAGAAACTGAAATTGCAATCTGAATATTGCGAATATTAAGAGAAAAGTTTTATTAATGAAAGTGGGGTTCTGTGACGTCTTGGTCTGGTCGTAGAACACAAATGAAGAACGCGAAGTTACAGCTATGGCGAACTTTTAATCTAAAAAAACTCAAGTCTAAACGTTGCCTTAAGGGATGTATTTATAGGGGAAAGGAGAGGGGATTTTGTCCACTTGGCAAGGCAGTACTAAAACACCTGAGTCGCTTTCCCCATAATAAGGACTCTAAAAATAGCCTACAGAGTTGTATTTCGAAATTACATAGGCCTGGCGCAAACATAAGGTGACGCAACACCTATGTTAAGCTATGGGTGTAATTTATGAAAGGCCATCTTGTATATTTCGTCCATGTCCTTGGATGTCATCATGGTGACACCAAAGTGCTTAAAACTCCACGAACTCTGTTCTTGTTCTCCTTGCGCGGGCCATCATCTCCATACTTAATCATGCTTCAATGTTCATCCTTCTTGTCCATGCTGGGTCCTTCATTTGTAAGCAAAACAAAAGTATCCAGTTTATGCAGCATCATATTCTCATAAACATTAGAATCATTACCAAGAAACGAAAATACCTGATAATTTAGTTGGCGTGCACGAGCTCTAGTAATTGGTCCAGTATATGTAGCAGCAGGAGTTGTGGGTGTAACTGTAGTAGTGATGTCCTCATCACAAAGGGGTGGGCCTCAAACCCTAGCCGCAAGGGAGGCTTGGTCCCAAAGCTGAAAGGGGTGCCCCATTGTTGGGCCTATGTGTGAAACCGACAAAGATGCATGTCTTCAAGTTTACATAGTGGAAGGAATAGGCAAGATGCTAAAATACTAAAATTTCATTTCAACTAAATGACGTGGAAACATAGGTGATGACCAAGAAATTTATTATCTTCAAAATGATCCCAAGAACACCAAACCAGAGTCCGAATGTGAAGATATGACAAAAACACCCAATGCTGAATTTTTTTGTTTGCTCTCTATAGAAGGTTAGACTATACGAATTCAAGTCAGTGGATTTGGCATGACGGAGCATCCGAGGCATATCCAAGCAATGTTGAACATGCACGGGAAGATCCAGGATGAACCCGAGGTGGACCAAATCGATTTTCTGGCTCAAAAAAGCGGGGAAAGAAAAATTGGGCTAAATCCACACAAAGGAAGGTAGATCAACTAGTTTTGCATGAGATCGATGGATCAAAACCAACCAAAAGTCATGAAATCCAACGGATAGCTCGAAATTGACTTTGGGCTATTTTGGGGAAATTTTAAATTTGGGCAAGACAAAACAAAACAAGGCTAGCAGATGGAGGGGAGGGGTCCAATTCATGGCAACCTTGCTCATGCCACCAAATGATATAGGTCAAGTCGTTGGGTGACCCGATTATCACAAATTGGGGATGGATTTGAGGAAGGACACGAAGAAATTGAAGGAAATCAAGAGGAAACACAAGGAAAACTAGCACGAATCAACACACAAGATGTAATACAAGATACATATTCTCCATAGAAGGTGGTCTTGTGCTCATGGAGGGTTCACCAGATTGGCCCCTTGTACTCCTTAGAGTCTCACCAGGTGGGTGGCCTTCTACTCCAGTGGATTCTTCTCCAACATGGAGGAATACCACAAGGGGGAGGGTAGATGAGCAAAGCTCTATCAATGTCAATTCCCGTCTTTGCTTTTGATAACGCTAGATCTAGGAGGAGATGGTATATATGGGTCCACCCATGAAGGGGTAAGTGAGGAAGGGAAATATACATGGGCTGGCCCAACTTTCATGCGCGGCAGGCAAGGTCGGACATTCCTACATGTCGTATATTATTGCCATAAGTCAGAATATCCGATAGGGTCCAGAGAGCATTCAACAAGCCGGACATCAATTCAGACTGTCCAACATAACAAACATTAGTCCGACAATGGATCATAATGTCCAACTTGGCAGTATTAATTCATTGAACCATCTTCGCACTCCGTGCCTTCATCCACATGGTTCCTTCTATGCTTCCATGCTTTCCTCTTGGATGGTCTAGCAATTCTGTTGTGCCTGACCTCCTCCATGCCATATGTGATTTTCTGCTCAAACCTAAATGTGCGCAAGGTAGAAGTGTCAAGTAGTATACCATCCTCGAGATATACAAGTAAACACACCTAAAGGATAGGATTCACCTTTATATAGGTGATGCGCGTGTTTGGGTGCCACTACTACAGGAATGCCAATTATTTAACCCAAGAAGACCCGCTCTATAACTATCTTGCTATGTGTAGTCCATAGGGTCTAGGTCATTGCCACGAACACCAACCAGAAGAGACGCCTACACATAACAATATAGTAATAGAGCGGGTCTTCTTGCGGCGTAGTTTTGACCTGGACCTTATGAACTACACATAAGAAAGTTATAGAGAAGGTCTTCTTGCGGAATAGTTTTGACCTGACGGAAAAAGGCCCGAGAGGGCAAGGAGCCATGACACAACATTTGGGGAACCCAACAACAAAGGGGAGCCCCCCCGGCAACTCAGTCCAAGTTAAGACTTCCTTGGGGCCAAATGTTTGTCGAAACGGAATTTTTTGATACCCATAATGGGCAGCCAAGGCTACCAAAAGCATTGGATCTGTTGAGTATCGTGATTATTAGGAAAGATGAGATAGACTAGGATTTGTTCTGGCTTGTCTTGTACTCCAAGTAAATCATTGTACTCCAAGCAATACAATAACAGTTCCACCAATTCCCTCTCTCCCTTCTAACATGGTATCAGCCTTATCTTGATCCTAAACCCTAGTCATCGCCGCTTCCGCACCCGCGCGCCGCCCCTGGGGCGGTCGGCCTCCATGACCACCGTCGGGGGCCACGCCGCCCGTACCTAGGGTTCGTCCGCCAGCTGTGTTGGCCGGCTACCCTAGAAAGTCTTTTTCCCGAGCCCTTGCTCCGGGTTTTTTCACTCTCTCGCCGGTCGTTTTGATCGGTGTTTTTCTTTTTGGTTTTCCGATCTATGCTTGATCGACTTGCGTCGCCCGCCGCCGCCGTTGACACGCCACGCCTCTACTCCGAAATTGGCGCGACCGGCCGGCTACTTCACCGACCCGGCGGCCTCACGCGACAGGCAACCCTCAAGGCTGTCGTCCGCGTGCCGGCCCGCCCATCGCCCTGCGTCGGCCGTCACCGCCCTTCTCTGACCGGGCACCTATATCGCCAACACCCGGCAGCCTCGCGCCATGCGGCGGCCAATCATAGCCACCGCTCACGCGTCGGCCCGTCAATCGATCCATGCCACCCACCTCCGCCGCGTCTGCACGGTGTTCTACCTCGCCGGCCTCATCCTCGGCTGCGTCAGGCTTGTCGGCTGCCTCAACTCGGGTGTCGCTGCTCCGTTGGTCGCTCGGGCCTCGCTGTCCGGGCGCCGGCGCTGCTTTGGCAGCCCGGGTGCTGGTGCTGACAAGCTCATCCGCACGACGTCCCACGCCATCCGCCGTCGCTGCCTCTCGGACTTCGCCGCCACCCCGCCTCCACCGAGCGGCGTCCCCGACCTCGTGCACGATCTTCTTGGTCACCCGCTCGCCGCCGTGATCCGCCTCATCTATGCCGCACGACCGACCTGGCCCGTCGGTTACGCGTGCCTCCGCAGGTCCCGTGAAGATCGTCCCCGAGTTCAGCGCGCCCCTCCACCGATCGAGCAACGGGCTGCCGTTGCGTCGCCCCGTCGGGCCGCAGCGCCATCGCCCTGTGGTTCTCCTCGCGGCTGCATCGACTCGCGCATCGCCGCTGCGTCGCTCCTACAGGCCATAGTGTCGCGATACGCGGTCCCAGCCGCCGCCCCGAGGCCATCCCTGCGGTTGCATCGACCCGCGCTCCACCGCTGCACCGCCCCTTTGGGTCGTAGCGCCGCGGCCCGCGGTCCCCGCCGCCACCCCGAGGTCTTCCTGCCGTCGCCCTGACCTGCCCGCCGCCGCTGCATCACCCCTTCGTTCCGTAGTGCCGCGGCCCGCGTTCCACTTCACCGTCCCCGCGCGTCGACTTCCTGTGGTATGCGTTGCGCCGTCTCCCTTGGCGCGGGAACGCCACCGTCCGCGCCGGTCTTCGTCACACTGTCAGGGTTCTTCGCCTACTTCAAGCATCACCGCCGCACTCCTAACCTAGCCACCACCGCTGCCGTCAGGCCGCGGCCGCTGCTCTGTTGGGGAACGTAGTAATTTCAAAAAAAAAATCCTACACACATGCAAGATCATGGTGATGCATAGCAACGAGAGGGAGAGTGTATCTTCATACCCTTGAAGATCGCTAAGCGGAAGCGTTTATCAACGCGGTTGATGTAGTCATACGTCTTCACGAGCCGACCGATCCAAGTACCGAACGCACGGCACCTCCGAGTTTTGCACACATTCAGCTCGATGACGTCCTCGCCTTCTCGATCCAGCAAGACGGGCAAAGTAGTAGATGAGTTCCGGCAGCACGACGGCGTGGTGACGGTGTTGGTGAAGAACAATCTCCGCAGGGCTTCGCCTAAGCACTACGGAAGCTATGACGGAGGATAAACTAGAGGGGACGGGGTTGCCGGCACACGGCTTGGTGTTTTTGATGTATCTTTGGTGCTAGCCATGCCCCTCTATTTATATGTTGAGCCCTGGGGTCGAAACTTGGATAAAAAACCTCCTCAAAGTCGGTTTTGCCCGAAAGGCAAGAGTCCTACACGGACTCCACGGCTAGACGCCAGGGTTCCCGGCGTCTACCCCCTAGACGCCAGGGTTCCTGGCGTCTAGCCTCTGGTCTCCCCAAAACTTCCTTTTGCACTTTCCAAAAGCCTCGTGGGCTTTACCCTTTGGCCCAAATAACATGTTCTCGTACCCAAACATTTCGGGAAACATCCGGAACCCCTTTCGGTGAATTCCGGAACCCTTCCGGAGATCAAACACTATTATCCCATATATCAAACTTTATCCCCGGATAATTCCGGAGTTCCTCGTCATGTCCATGATCTCATCCGGGACGCCGAACAACATTCGGTCACCGACATACATAACTCATATAATACTATATCGTCAACGAAACGTTAAGCGTGCGGACCCTACGGGTTCGAGAGCTATGGACATGACCGAGACACGTTTCCAGTCAATAACCAATAGCGGGACCTGGATGCCCATATTGGCTCCCACATATTCTACAAAGATCTTTATTGGTCAAACCGCATAACAACATACGTTGTTCCCTTTGTCATCGGTATGTTACTTGCCCGAGATTCGATCGTCGGTATCTCAATACCTAGTTCAATCTCGTTACCGGTAAGTCTCTTTACTCGTTCCATAATACATCATCTTGCAACTAACTCATTAGTTGCAATTCTTGCAAGGCTTTAAGTGATGTGCATTACCGAGTGGGCCCAGAGATACCTCTCCGACAATCGGAGTGACAAATCCTAATCTCGAAATACGCCAACCCAACAAGTACCTTCGGAGACACCTGTAGAGCACCTTTATAATCACCTAGTTACGTTGTGACGTTTGGTAGCACACAAAGTGTTCCTCCGGTAAACGGGAGTTGCATAATCTCATAGTCATAGGAACATGTATAAGTCATGAAAAAAGCAATAGCAATATACTAAACGATCGGGTGCTATGCTAAGGGAATGGGTCAAGTCAATCACATCATTCTCCTAATGATGTGATCTCGTTAATCAAATGACAACTCTTTTTCCATGGCTAGGAAACATAACCATCTTTGATTAATGAGCTAGTCAAGTAGAGGCATACTAGTGACACTCAGTTTGTCTATGTATTCACACATGTATTATGTTTCCGGTTAATACAATTCTAGCATGAATAATAAACATTTATCATGAAATAAGGAAATAAATAATAACTCTATTATTGCCTCTAGGGTATATTTCCTTCAGTCTCCCACTTGCACTAGAGTCAATAATCTAGTTCACATCACCATGTGATTTAACACCAATATTCACATCTGTATGTGATTAATACCCATAGTTCACATCGTCATGTGATCAACACCCAAAGGGTTACTAGAGTCAATAATCTAGTTCACATCATTATGTGATTAACAACCAAAGAGTACAAAGGTATGATCATGTTTTGTTCGTGAGAGAATTTTACTCAACGGGTCTGTCACATTCAGAGCCGTATGTATTTTGTAATTATTCTATGTCTACATTTCTCTGCACGGAGCTACTCTAGCTAATTGCTCCCACTTTCAATATGTATCCAGATTGAGACTTAGAGTCATCTAGATCGGTGTAAAAGCTTGCATCGATGTAACTCTTTACGACGAACTCTTTTATCACCTCCATAATCGAGAAACATCTCCTTAGTCCTCACTAAGGATATTCTTGGCCGCTTTCCAATGATCTACTATTAGATCAAAATTGTATTCCTTTGCCAAACTTAGAGCAAGGTATACAATAGGTCTGGTACACAACATAGCATACTTTATAGAACCTATGACTGAGGCATAGGGAATGACTTTTCATTCTCTTTGTATTTTCTGCCGTGGTTGGGATTTGAGTCTTACTCAATTTCACACCTTGCAACACAGGCAAGAACTCCTTCTTTGACTGTTCCATTTTAAACTATTTCAAAAATTTATCAAGGTATGTACTCATTGAAAAATCTTATCAAGCGTCTTGATCTATCTATATAGATCTTGATTCTCAATGTGTAAGAAGCTTCACCGAGGTCTTGCTTTGAAAAACTCTTATTCAAGCATCCTTTCATGCTATCCAGAATTTCTATATCATTTCCAATCAAAAATATGTCATCCACATATAATATTAGAAATGCTACAGAGCTCCCACTCACTTTCTTGTAAATACAGGCTTCTCAAAAAGTCTGTATAAAACCATATGCTTTGATCAACTCATCAAAGCGTACATTCCAACTCCGAGAGGCCTGCACCAGTCCATAAATGGATCGCTGGAGCTTGCACACTTTGTTAGCACCTTTAGGATTGACAAAACCTTCTGGTTGCATCATATACAACTCTTCTTTAATAAATCCATTAAGGAATGCAGTTTTGACATCCTTTTGCCAGATTTCATAAAATGTGGCAATTGCTAACATGATTCTGATAGACTTAAGCATCGATACGAGTGAGAAAATCTCATTGTATTCAACACCTTGAACTTGTCAAAAAACCTTTTGCGACAAGTCGAGCTTTGTAGATAGTATCACTACTATCAACGCCCGTCTTCCTCTTGAAGATCCATTTATTTTCTATGGATTGCCGATCATCGGGCAAGTCCACCAAAGTCCACACTTTGTTCTCATACATGGATCCTATCTCAGATTTCATGGCCTCCAGCCATTTCGTGGAATCTGGGCTCATCATCGCTTCCTCATAGTTCGTAGGTTTATCATGGTCAAGTAACATGACTTCCAGAACAGGATTACCGTACTACTCTGGTGCGGATCTTATTCTGGAAGACCTACGAGGTTCTGTAGTAATTTGATCTGAAGTTTCATGATCATCATCATTAGCTTCCTCACTAATTGGTGTAGAAATCACTGAAACTGATTTCTGTGATGAACTACTTTCCAATAAGGGAGAAGGTACAATTACCTCATCAAGTTCTACTTTCCTCCCACTCACTTCTTTCGAGAGAAATTCCTTCTCTAGAAAGGATCTATCTTAGCAACGAATATCTTGCTTTCGGATCTGTGATAGAAGGTGTACCCAACAATTTCCTTTGGGTATTCTATGAAGACGCACTTCTCCGATCTGGGTTCGAGCTTATCAGGTTGAATTTTTTTCACATAAGCATCGCAGTCCCAAACTTTAAGAAACGCCAACTTTGGTTTCTTGCCAAACCACAGTTCATAAGGCATCGTCTCAACTGATTTTGATGGTGCCCTATTTAAAGTGAATACAACTGTCTCTAATGCATAACCCCAAAATGATAGTGGTAAATCGGTAAGATACATCACAGATCACACCATATCCAATAAAGTGCGGTTATGGCGTTCGAACACACCATTACGCTGTGGTGTTCCTTGTGGCGTGAGTTGTGACACTATTCCACATTGTTTTATATGAAGGCCAAACTCATAACTCAAATATTCTCCTCCATGATCAGATCGTAGAAACTTTATTTTCTTGTTACGATGATTCTTCACTTCACTCTGAAATTCTTTGAACTCTTCAAATGTTTCAGACTTTGTGCTTCATTGAGTAGATATACTCATATCTGCTCAAATCATCTTGTGAAGGTTAGAAAATAACGATACCTGCCACGAGCATCAACACTCATTGGACCGCATACATCGGTATGTATTATTTCCAATAAGTCACTAGCTCATTCCATTGTTCCGGAGAACGGAGTTTTAGTCATCTTGCCCAATAGGCACAGTTCGCAAGCATCAAATGATTCATAACCAAGTGATTCCAAAAATCCATCTTCATGGAGTTTCTTCATGCGCTTTACACCGATATGACCCAAACGGCAGTGCCACAAATAAGTTGCACTATCATTATTAACTTTGCATCTTTTGGCATCAATATTATGAATATGTGTATTACTATGATCAAGATTCAATAAACCATCAACATTGGGTGTATGACCATAGAAGGTTTTATTCATGTAAATAGAATAACAATTTATTCTCTATCTTAGATGAATAATCATATCGCAATAAACATGATCTAATCATATTTATGCTTAACGCAAACACCAAATAACATTTATTTAGGTTCAACACTAATCTTGAAAATATAGGGAGTGTACGATGATGATCATATCAATTTTGGAACCACTTCCAACACACATCGTTACTTCATCCTCAACTAGTCTCTATTTATTCTGTAACTCCTGTTTCGAGTTACTAATCTTAGCAACTGAACAAGTATCAAATACTCAGGGGCTACTGTAAACACTAGTAAGGTACACATTAATAACCTATATATCAAATATACCCTTGTTCACTTTGCCATCCTTCTTATCCACCAAATATTCAGGCATTTCTGCTTCCAGTGACCATTTCCTTTGCAGTAGAAGTACTTAGTTTCAGGCTTTGGTCCAGCTTTGGGCTTCTTCACGGGAGTGACAACTTGCTTTCCATTCTACTTGAAGTTCCCTTTCTTTTCCTTTGCCCTTTTCTTGAAACTAGTGGTCTTGTCAATCATCAACACTTGATGCTCTTTTCTTGATTTCTACCTTCGTTAATTTCAGCATCACAAAGAGCTCGGGAATCGTTTTCGTCATCCCTTGCATTATAGTTCATCACGAAGTTCCAGTAACTTGGTGATGGTGACTAGAGAACTTTGTCAATCACTATCTTATCTGGAAGATTAACTCCCACTTGATTCAAGCGATTGAAGTACCCAGACAATCTGAGCACTTGCTCACTAGTTGAGCATTTCTCCTCCATCTTTTAGGCAAAGTATTTGTCAGAGGTCTCATACCTCTTGACACGGGCATGAGTCTGAAATATCAATTTCATCTCATGGAACATCCCATATGTTCCGTGACGTTTCAAAAACGTTTTTGCAGTCCCGGTTCTAAGCCATAAAGCATGGTGCACAAAACTATCAAGTAGTCATCATATTGAGCTAGCCAAACATTCATAACGTCTGCATCTGCTCCTGCAATAGGTCTGTCACCTAGCGGTGCATCAAGGACATAATTATTCTGTGCAGCAATGAGGATAAACCTCAGATCACGGACCAAGTCCGCATCATTGCTACTAACATCTTTCAACTTAGTTTTCTCTAGGAACACATATAAAAACATAGGGAAGCAACAACGCGAGCTATTGATCTACAACATAATTTTGCAAAATACTACCAGGACTAAGTTCATGATAAATTAAAGTTCAATTAATCATATTACTAAAGAACTCCCACTTAGAAAGACATCCCTCTAATCCTCTAAGTGATCACGTGATCCATATAAACTAAACCATGTCCGATCATCACGTGAGATGGAGTAGTTTCAACGGTGAACATCAATATGTTGACCATATCTACTATATGATTCACACTCGACCTTTCAGTCTCCGTGTTCTGAGGCCATATCTGTTATATGCTAGGCTCGTCAAGTTTAACCTGAGTATTCCGCATGTGCAACTGTTTTGCACCCGTTGTATTTGAACGTAGAGCCTATCACACCCGATCATCACGTGGTGTCTCAGCACGAAGAACTTTCGCAATGGTGCATACTCAGGGAGAACACTTTTACTCTGATAATTTAGTGAGGGATCATCTTATAATGCTACCGTCAATCAAAGCAAGATAAGATGCATAAAAGATAAACATCACATGCAATCAATATAAGTGATATGATATGGCCATCATCATCTTGTGCTTGTGATCTCCATCTCCGAAGCACCGTCGTGATCACCATCGTCACCGACGCGACACCTTGATCTCCATCGTAGCATCATTGTCGTCTCGCCAATATTATGCTTCTACGAATATCGCTACCGCTTAGTGATAAAGTAAAGCATTACAGGGCGATTGCATTGCATACAATAAAGCGACAACCATATGGCTCCTGCCAGTTGCCGATAACTTGGTTACAAAATATGATCATCTCATACAATAAAATATAGCATCACGTCTTGACCATATCACATCACAACATGCCCTGCAAAAACAAGTTAGACGTCCTCTACTTTGTTGTTGCAAATTTTACGTGGCTGCTACGGGCTGAGCAAGAATCGTTCTTACCTACGCATCAAAACCACAACGATAATTTGTCAAGTTGGTGCTGTTTTAACCTTCGCAAGGACCGGGCGTAGCCACACTCGGTTCAACTAAAGTGAGAGAGACAGACACCCGCCGGTCACCTTAAGCAACGAGTGCTCGTAGCGGTGAAACCAGTCTCGCGTAAGTGTACGCGTAATGTCGGTCCGGGCCGCTTCATTTCACAATGCCGCTGAACCAAAGTATGACATGCTGGTAAGCAGTATGACTTATATCGCCCACAACTTACTTGTGTTCTACTCGTGCATATGATATCTACGCATAAAACCAGGCTCGGATGGCACTGTTGGGGAACGTAGAAATTTCAAAAAAAAATCCTACGCACACGCAAGATCATGGTGATGCATAGCAACGAGAGGGAGAGTGTATCTTCATACCCTTGAAGATCGCTAAGCAGAAGCGTTTATCAACGCGGTTGATGTAGTCGTACGTCTTCACGATCCGACCGATCCAAGTACCGAACGCACGGCACCTCCGAGTTTTGCACACGTTCAGCTCGATGACGTCCTCACCTTCTTGATCCAGCAAGACGGGCGAAGTAGTAGATGAGTTCCGACAGCACGACGGCGTGGTGACGGTGTTGGTGAAGAACAATCTCCGCAGGGCTTCGCCTAAGCACTACAGAAGCTATGATGGAGGATAAACTAGAGGGGACGGGGTTGCCGGCACACGACTTGGTGTTTTTGATGTATCTTTGGTGCTAGCCCTGCCCCTCTATTTATATGTTGAGCCCTGGGGTCGAAACTTGGATAAAAAACCTCCTCAAAGTCGGTTTTGCCCGAAAGGCAAGAGTCCTACACGGACTCCAGGGCTAGACGCTAGGGTTCCCGGCGGGGGAAAGCCCACGAGGCTTTTGGAAAGTGCAAAAGGAAGTTTTGCGGAGATCAGAGGCTAGACGCCAGGGAACCCCTTCCGGTGAATTACGGAACCCTTCCGTAGATCAAACACTATTATCCCATATATCAAACTTTATCTCCGGACCATTTCGGAGTTCCTCATCATGTCCATGATCTCACCCGGGACTCCGAATAACATTCAGTCACCGACATACATAACTCATATAATACTATATCGTCAACGAAACTTTAAGCGTGCGGACCCTACGGGTTCGAGAACTATGTAGACATGACCGAGACACATTTCCGGTCAATAACCAATAGCGGGACCTGGATGCCCATATTGGTTCCCACATATTCTATGAAGATCTTTATCGGTCAAACCGCATAACAACATACGTTGTTCCCTTTGTCATCGGTATGTTACTTGCCCGAGATTCGATCGTCGGTATCTCAATACCTAGTTCAATCTCGTTACCGGCAAGTCTCTTTACTCGTTCCATAATACATCATCTTGCAGCTAACTCATTAGTTGCAATGCTTGCAAGGCTTTAAGTGATGTGCATTACCGAGTGGGCCCAGAGATACCTCTCTGACAATCGGAATGAAAAATCCTAATCTCGAAATACGCCAACCCAACAAGTACCTTCGGAGACACCTGTAGAGCACCTTTATAATCACCCTGTTACATTGTGATGTTTGGTAGCACACAAAGTGTTCCTCCGGTAAACGGGAGTTGCATAATCTCATAGTCATAGGAACATGTATAAGTCATGAAGAAAGCAATAACAATATACTAAACGATCGGGTGCTATGCTAACGAAATGGGTCAAGTCAATCACATCATTCTCCTAATGATGTGATCTCGTTAATCAAATGACAACTCTTTGTCCATGGCTAGGAAACATAACCATCTTTGATTAATGAGCTAGTCAAGTAGAGGCATACTAGTGACACTCAGTTTGTCTATGTATTCACACATGTATTATGTTTCCGGTTAATACAATTCTAGCATGAATAATAAACATTTATCATGAAATAAGGAAATAAATAATAACTTTATTATTGCCTCTAGGGCATATTTCCTTCATGCTCTTCTTCAGCTGCCGTCACCACTACCCCCGTAGCAGCCGCAGCCGCTCGTCCATCCCCTTCGTCTTCATCCAGCACTAGTCTGTCGCCAGCGTCGTCGTCATCTACCCCGACTGCTTCATCTACTCCGACAACCGCGGGCGACATTGGCCCCGCGCCGATTGGCACCACAACCGTCGTCAAGTCCTTCTCTACTGGCCTCTCCGACTTCTTCGACATGGTGTACAGGTCCCAGTCTACGCATGCCCGGTGCTGGCAACACCGCCGCGTGCCTTCGTCCATGATGTGTCCCCGGGCCTGGCAAGCCTGGTGCGGCACTTCGTCAACTTCGTCAACTTCGTCTTCGTCCGTCTATGCATGCCCGGTGCTGGCAACACAGACACGTGCCTTCGTCTATGATGTGTCCCCGGGGTT
This sequence comes from Triticum aestivum, assembly GCF_018294505.1. NCBI lineage: Eukaryota > Viridiplantae > Streptophyta > Magnoliopsida > Poales > Poaceae > Triticum > Triticum aestivum. Next base: position 428,850,076 of record NC_057795.1, on the reverse strand, counting down.
GGCAACCCCGGCGCGACGCGTCGTCAACATCATCTACTTCCTGGCGCACCACTACTTTGACACCACTGAGCCCACGACTAACTCGGCGCCTCCTTGCCCCCGCGGATCCACGGCGACTTCCTCGACACTGGCTACCCCGACTCAACATCGACCACGACATTCTTCGCACGGCTACCTTGACCACGGCTCCATCACCCACGCTCTCGGGTACATCGACAAACGGCACAAAGGGCTACCGCCTGCTTGAGCAACCTCGTCGGTTTTCACTCCAGCCACGACTCCGTGATGCATCGACCGTTACGACTGTGGGGGGTGTCCATCAGCTTGCCTTCGGATTCTTCTCCAGTCTCACCGTCTGCGTCGCTACCGTTGTGACTGCGGGGGGATGTTGAGTATCGTGATTATTAGGAAAGACGAGATAGACTAGGATTTGTTCTGGCCTGTCTTGTACTCCAAGTAGATCATTGTACTCCTATATATATGCCCACGAGGCTCAAGCAATGCAAGAACAATTCCACCAAATCCCTCTCTCCGTTCTAACAGGATCTGAGCAAATCGCAAATAGGGCCAAGAATCCAGCATTAAGTATGCTCCTACCGAGCCACGGGTCAAGCCAAAAAAGGGCACCCTCTCCATCACCTATGAAGAAGTTGGTACTTAATCAAGTGGATAAATTTCCAGAACAGGGATCGCTCCTGACGGTCACAAGCCAGGAGAGGGCAACCTTGTAGGTGCTTGGACTTTGTAAGTTGCACCCATAACCCTCCCTTGTCCCTAAGGATCCGCCACACCTACCTAGTTAAGAGGGCCATGTTCATACACCGAGGCGCCAAAATACCTAGATCCTCTCGTCTTTGGGGAAGCACATATCTGATGACTTCACCATATGATACTTACCATTGGCCCCCTGCCAAGAGGAATGGAACACCTATTTGCCAAAGACACCATGCACTGCCTCCTTTAGTACATACAACCCCATCATATGCATGGGGGGGGGGGGGGAGGCAGAGAGGCAAGAGTCGATGAGCACGATCTTGCTCCCTTGGAAGTAAACCTCCCTTTGCCTTCACACCTCTACTAGCATATCAAAGTCTCATACCAGCGTCCTCGTGTCGCTCCAAGGTAGGTGATCGGTAAAGAGGACAACATGCAATTAAGGCTGCCCGCAATCCGTTGCTGCTTCTGAGGTGGGTAACTCGACCACCACTTCACTGCCGTCGAACTTGATCTTGAGGCCTGACATGGCCTCAAAGCAGAGGAGGAACTTAAAGTTGGTAATATTAAGTTTTGAGGTCATGCTACACATTATAGATATATATGCTATATCAAAATATATTAAACCATACTTTGATCGATATCTACGTACGTGCACATGTGAAAAGAGTAAACTAAACTGGATCTAGAAAAAGAACAAACTAAACTGTACAAACTCATTTGCAGATTCTAGAAAATCTTTTCCAACAGTACTTTGCTCCTGGTAGTCACGTCAGCGTGGTATCAATGGGGAGTAGGACAATTATTGGGCGTTGCTTCAAGATGGTGACAAGTGCACTCTATTTTTAGGGCTAATCGGTTGCTTTTATCTTACACAGTTGCACTAATTGCGTCTGCGTATGGGGTATCTCAATTGAGGTGATGCTACAGGACGACATTGCGACGGCACAAAGAACTTCAATTTTCATTTGGAGTACTTGCTTGTTTTTGTAAGAACAATGTCCCAGACGGGCGCTCAAACATATATTGTTATTAGGAACATTGTTAATTAAAACTTTGTTTTGAAATGGAGGCAAAAAATTCACCTTTCATTAATTAATCACAAAAGGGTTGCCCAATTAATAATGTAAAATCAGGCGAAATCCTAAATTCTTTATATTATAGGTTGCCATATACACAAGTGCAAAAAGAGGGTATAATTACAGCGGATGAATTCAACGTAACGTGCATTTTCCGAAGGTGTGTAATTAACATGGTTTTATATAATCCGCAAAAAACATGGTTTTATATATAATTATATGAAACTTGAGGACTTGTCCGCTGATTTTTAATAGCAGGGTCAATTTATGTATGATCGCTAGCTGGACACATACGTACTTACTGCTAAAGAGCATACTCAATATGTATTTAGGAATAGGTTGGTGCATTAGGCTATCATCACTTACTCTATAGGTAGACTGATTGCTTGCACCTGAATGTAGTTCCAACTACTGTGAATATACTAGATATGTAAAGTCTGCTCCATTGATTCAGCGCTACATTAGAAGGTTATCCTAATACTATTACGGTGAAATCGAATCATTATTGGTCTGCCCCTTGGCAATTAACAGGTTGGTGCCACATGTACTTCTATTTATTTTAGTTCATAGGTTGGGGAAAGCTAGTTTTGATTAGTGACAAAAAAATCATTGAAAATCCTAGACACTCATGGATCATGGCGCTGTTGAGTCATTAATTTCAATAGCTACTTTTAACAGTTAATTAGCACGTATCATAAATTAATGCACCACATTGGTGAACAGAAAATGGGTTGTGATTACAATGGACAGACATAATCAGCTCTCATCATGTTAATTTTCTCATTTGTCACGTGAACAGAATAGTTGACATTTTACTGCAAGAAATCAGATAATAAACATTATTTTCTCTTAAAAATAAAAAATAAATTCAGTAGAAAATGTCAGCAGTCGGATCTCGATCAAGTGGAGATTTCACGGACCCGTGAGTTGATTAATTCGGATAATAAATCACCAGCTACATTCGGTACGTCAGCCTTTGTAATAGAATAAGTTCCACGTCGTCTTTCATCACTGTGCGAACAACTTGGATTATCTTAATGGACGCATCTTTGATTAATTAGTACCAAGTTGGCACTAAAAAACTTGACAAGGGTGAACCCTAGAAATTACCTGACCTAACTTAATAGGGAATTCCCTTTCTTTTTCGTACTACCTTGTAGCTTTTGCTCCCCCTGAATGATTGAAAGGAATCGATCCATTGGTGCATGGTGGGGACAGTCACACTAAGGATCCTGGAAGATCAAGCAAGAAAGAAATTCAAACGTCTTGGTAAAAAGGAGTCAACAATGTAGTTTCTGGGAGTGGTAGTGTCACTATTACACTTTGCCTAGCCGTTTAATTAACTGGGTGTGGATTGTGATGGGCCACTGAACATATCTCATGGATTTCATTTTAGTTTTAAAAATAAAACTAAGAATCTACTAAGTGAATACTGATGTGTTATACATTTAGCAAACAAGAATGAGTATGCCTCAATTATTTGGCCCTTCTCTGGGCCATTGACCCCTTCAAATATGCCTTGCCTAGAAAAAAATATCATCTCAAAAACACTGAGGGTCAAAACAACACTGAGGGAAGAAACTAGCTACGCATGCATGTCATCTAAAAGAAAAGGACCGAACTCTAATGGCAAAAAAGGGTGGTAATTCGTATCACATGCATGAATATACACTAATGGCAATATATTTTTACATGTATAATTACCATAGTCGTAAGTTGATTATTTATCTCTTATATCCAGCATGCATGCAAGCAGATGTTCAAATACACGAAGGATAAAATTACATGCACGAGAATAATATGTAGTAATATCGATAATCTCCATGAAATCATATAGGTACGAAAAATATTGTGTGGGCCCTTCTAGATTAGTGAAGAATCAATTATGTATAGCTTAGACGTAACTGGGGCCGTTGCCGACGTTATGTAGTATTGGATTCTTTTATCATGGCGTCCTAGCTTTATGAGGAATTCATTTGATAGAACTGTACGACCCAATTACAGGGAACGCATCTCCTTCTCTTTTTCTCTTTGCAAATATGTTATCGAAATGTATAACTTCTTATTTACCACGATTGCAACATATATTTGCCTTTCTACTGGTGCGACCATGCAATCAACAGTTCAGATTTTGTTCTCTTTGTTCAGCCAGTTTCTTCATTAACATCTTTCCCACTTACTTAGAACAAAATGCAGCACGAATGCACGATGATGCATGGACCCGTACGATGTAGCCATCGTTACGCCACCCTTAAGCAAATCTCTAATTAACTAGTGGGTTGTTTAATTATCCTGGACCCATAAAGATTATATATACTGATATGATAGTGAACTCAATATGCATCATAGTACATACGACTATACACATTTTGTTAGTCGTGATGCCAGTAAGATGCCTCTGAGTTCTTGAGTGCCTCTTATTGTCAAGCACACTGCATTACTCAATTATCTTTCATTAGCAGCGTCAATTTTAGTTAAATTTAGTGTGTGATCATCATTGGGGGTTGTCCCATCTGTAGCTCATTAGTGTGTAGACAGTGCATGCACCCAATCAACAAAGAACAAAACTTGGTTTAAGCTTAGACCCACAACCACTCGTGATTATTCCTTTACGTGGATCTGTTTTATGTGGTGAAGGCTATGAGACTAGCAAATAACTAGCTACACTAACTAGGTACGGAAATACTGCCGGAGATCTTGCCCAAGGATATTTGGATCCGATAGTGTCCGGTCGTGCACGTCCATATCAGGTTGCGTGGCTCCAGGAGGGCGCATCATGAAGCTCTGTTGTTTGTTGACACCATGGGACATGTCGGCATCTCGATTTCCATGGCACAGATAGCAACGGAGAAAGTCTTGATGGCTAAGACTAGAGGATCAGTAAGGCGGAGGGGGCCTTGAAGGCGATGGAGTCAGCCAAGTGTTTGATAACTTTCAGTAGCAGCAGTGTCACGTGGGAGGGACAACACAGGAGGATTCATTTTTGTGGTGCTCCTCGGGTGTCGTGTTGTAACTTTCAAGGTGAAAACCTAAGGTCTGGCCTTCATTGGTTGTGCCTGACAATTGCCTTGTTGAAGGTATTGTTTTGAGAGCTCTGTCTTTCTCCAGGGTAAAAACCTATGATCTTGGATCGGGCGATGACGACGCTTGTGCACTGTTTCCGTCTTGAAGGTGTTGCTTTTGGAGACCTTTTATGTTTTTCGGGTGCTGTCTTTGGTGGTCATTTGTGTTCTGCTGTTGAGAGGAGTTGATCACTGTGGCAAGGCCATTTTCTCCCTTTCTTTTTTGTTTTCTTTTTGGGCTGTGTGCATCCTGGATGTCTTTGTGACTTGTTGGTGCAGAGGCTGGATGTAATTGATATCTTTGCGATATTAATATATTCCCCTTAAGAAGGTACGGAAATATATACATGCGTGTAAAATAGTGTTATAGGTTAGATTAACTTGTAGGTCCTGAATCTAGCGTAAGTTGCAATATGGGCCAAGCATCGTACCATCGTCTGCAATTTGCACAACTAATGTACTACTTTCAAACCATACACTAAACATCGAATGGTTGTCTAGGTTAATTTTGCCCTTTTGACCAGAGTAGCTCGTCTTGAAGGAAAACCGGCTACATCTAGAAGTAGGCCCCGCATGTCAGATGCCACTCAGGCCTGATATATGTCTGAGATGACAACTGAATTGTTCTCCCTTCCTCGTAAAAGCTCATCCCTAGATTTAGAATCCCATTCATCGCATAGGCCCTAGGCATTTCTGCAAAGGATCTCTCCATCACGACGATGAACTGTGCCAGCTGCGTGAGCTCTTGGACTCCCCTCTGAAAGAGCGTCACCTTCGAACCATTGCCCCTATCTTTGGGAAATCAATGCCCACAAATCTCGGGAGCGAGGAAGTCCAGGTAGTGGTTTCCTAGGCCTAGGGACTACGACTGGGAGTATATCTGTTTTCCCCATGTCACACACAAATTTGGAGCTGATTTGCTAGAATGTCAGGGGCTTAAACAGTCCAGCAAATGAAAGGCGTTGATGGAGTTAGCTGATTCTGCCCACCCGACAATCATGTGTATTGAGGAAACTAACTTCGATGTAATTGGTACTTCTGTGGTAATGCAATGCCTAGGCCCTTCCTATGATGGCTTCTTCTACTTGCCTACTGAGGGAATGCGTGGAGGCATTCTCCTGGCTTGGATGATGGTGATTGCTAACATCTCTAATGGAATACTTGACTGTAACTTCTTAACTGCGTACTTCTCCCCTTTGGATGACGTGCCATGGTGGTTATCCGTCGTCTACGAGCCACAAGAAGACACTGACAAGATCGACTTTCTGATCGATCTCTCCAATCAGAGATTACTCTGTCCATGTCCTTGGCTTGTTATAGGGGATTTCAACATGATTGTACAAGTAACGAACAAGAATGACTCCAACATTGATAGAAGGATGATGGGCAGATTTTGATGATTCTTTGACTATTATGGTATCAAAGAGTTCTTTCTTCATGGCCGCAAATTCACCTGGTGCCATGAGCCCGAGATACCTACACTGACCAAGATTGACAAAGGGATGGTGTTAGTAGATTGGGAGATGGATTACCCTGACTACCTCCTCCAGGCTTTGCTGACTTCAACATCGGATCATTGCCACTGCACCTTGCTTTGGACGAGCACTTACAACCACATCGGAGGTTTAATTTGATGTTTATTGGAAGAAATTGGACAGTTTTGAGGATGTTGTTAGAGAGGTCTAGATTTGCAACCCGGTGATCACAGAGCCCTTCAAACGCTTGGACTCTTTACTCAGGAATACGGCCCACGGTCTGACTGCTTGGGGTCAAAAGAAAGTATGCAATATCTGGCTCCAAATAGCTATTCTAACTGGGCAATCCTCCAATTTGATAAGGCACAAGAGAGGAGAGTGTTGTCGCTAGGGGAAAGATGGTTGTGAGGGATGCTAAAGCCGTCGATGTTGGGTTTGGATTCTATTGAGAGGACCATTGGTAGGCAACATTCGTGGGTTCGTTGGCTAGGAGCAGGGGATGCCAACTCAAAGCTTTTTCACCTGATTGATAATTGTAGGAAACCCAGGAATTTCATTCGGGCTATAACCTACGCGGACGAACTAATCACGGACCAAGCCAGAAAGGAAAGGTTGTTTTATGATTCTTTTGTGAACCTCTTGGGCAAGGCCGACACTCGCGAGCACACCATTATCTTTAGTTTATAGATGTTGAGCCCTTGGACTTACACAATCTGGATGAGGTTTTCTCCAAAGAAGAAATTCCGACAGTCATTAAGGATATACTGGCAGATCGGGCCCCTGGACCGGATGGTTTTATTGGGCTATTGTTCACTAAATCCTGGCCCATCATCAAAGGGGATGTCATTGCTCCTATACGAAAATTCTTCCTGTGCAATGGCAGGGGTTTTGGTAGGTTGAACCAAGCGCTGGTCACTCTAATCCCAAAGAAACCAGATGCCTGCCTTGTAGGTGATTTTAGGCCCATAAGTCTCGTGCACATCATCCCCAAGATTTGCGCCAAACTGATGGCCTCTAAGCTTGCATTGCATATGCCTGATCTGGTAGATTAATCAAACGACCTTCATTCGAGGGCGCTCTATACATGATAATTTCGTGTTAGTCAGGCAAGTTGCCATGAAATTGCATAAGAACAAATTGAAAGGCATGCTTCCCAAACTTAACATATCTCGAGCCTTCGATTCCATCACTTGGCCCTTTCTCTTGGAAGTGCTATCTGCCAAAGGATTCTCCACAACCTGGAAATCTTGGATCGCCAAGTTGCTCATGATGGCCAGCTCTAGGGTGATTGTCAACGGTTGTGCAGGCCCCAAGTTCATTGTCGGTGTCAAAACCAGCGGATCTCGGGTAGGGGGTCCCAAACTGTGCGTCTAAGGATAATGGTAACAGGAGGCAGGGGACACAATGTTTACCTAGGTTCGGGCCCTCTCGATGGAGGTAATACCCTACTTCCTGCTTGATTGATCTTGATGATATTAGTATTACAAGAGTTGATCTACCACGAGATCGTAGAGGCTAAATCCTAGAAGCTAGCCTATGATTATGATCATTGTTGTCCTACGGACTAAACCCTCCAGTTTATATAGACACTGGAGGGGGCTAGGGTTACATAGAGTCGGTTACAGAGATGGAGATCTACATATTCGAATTGCCAAGCTTGCCTTCCACGCAAAGGAGAGTCCCACCTGTACACGGGACGAAGTCTTCAATCTTGTATCTTCATAGTCCAACAGTCCGGCACAAGTACATAGTCCGACTGTCCGAGGATCCCCTAATCCAAGACTCCCTCAGTAGCCCCTGAACCAGGCTTCAATGACGATGAGTCTGACGCGCAAATCGTCTTCGGCATTGCAAAGCAGGTTCCTTCTCCAAATACTCCATAGAAAATTTTGAACGCGAGGATTGTGTCCGGCTCTGCAAAACATATTTCACACCCCACCGTAGAGAGCATAATATTCCACAAATCTAATATGCTGACAACTTCTCATAGAGTGACATCACGCTGCGGCCCGGTCATTATTCGAACTATTTTCTAACCTGCTACCACATGTATCACGAGGCGGTTTTATTGGCACGTCTTGTCGAAGCAGAGATCGTGTCCCCTTATCACGAGATTCTCATCAATACGGGTGTGGGTAACCCAACCGCACCATCATAACGACGCTTGGGAAATAAGCGAGTTTACCGGGCAAGTGGGGAGGCGCAGGATCTCTGTCGCTCTTCTAAAGAGATAATGGCTCCCCTTTTTCACCCACGCCTTCTTCTTCCTCTGCTTATCCATTTTGTCCCGCTCGAGCTCCAGCGCCCAAGCATTCGTCTTCTCCGCCCACCAAGGCCCTCCGAAAATGTCCGGAACCAGAGCAGGAGGCAAGTGGATGGCCTCTACCATCCGGGAGAAGGATGTCAAAAAGCTTCGAGAGGCCGGGTATCTGGCCAAGGAGATCGGCCATCATCTCCTGATGGCGGGACAGATCGTTCCGACCCCAGAACCCCACGAGAGGGTTGTATTCCTCCCTCACTTTGTCCGCGGGCTAGGGTTTCCCCTCAAGCCATTCGCTCGCGACATCATGTATTACTACGGGATCGATTTTCATGATCTATCCCCAAATTTCTTCCTCAACATCTCGACATTCATCGTCGTGTGTGAGGCCTTTCTCCACATCTCACCGCACTTCGGCTTATGGCTGAAGATTTTCAATGTGAAGCCCAAGGTAGTGAGCGGCAAGGACGCCGAGTGCGGAGGCACCATGGTGAGCAAGATGCCCAACATCACATGGCCAACAGGTACTTTTAATGATTCCGTCAAAGAGTGGAAGCAACAGTGGTTTTACATCACTGAGCTGCGCGACACGGAATGGGCCACCGCTCCCGAATTCTGATCCGGAGCTCCCCTGCGGCTTACGTCCTGGCCCAAGAAGGGCCTGAACTAGTCTTCGCCCGACGAGTTGTCGGTGCTCGAGACGCGCATCAGGGATATGGAAGACAAGAATATCAAACTTTTCAATGTAGTCCAGGTGATGTTAGTTCACCGGATCCTTCCTTGTCAACACAGGGCTTGCAATTTATGGGAATTCGAACCGGACAAGCACTAGACCCTGCTAGAGCTCTTTGGCTCCTCACACAAAGACATCTGGAAGGTGCTTTTCAAGTCCGACAAATCATGGCCAGACTCAGCCGAGGACCGCGGGTACCAACTATCCCGCCCTGCAAGTTCGGTAAGTCATCATATGTTTTATTCGCATAACCCAAGGGAAATGATTGATGTGTTTTCCACAACTCTCCTAGGGCTGGATGAAGAAGGCAGGGTGGATCTACTATCCGGCCCCACTGCCAGAAGAACCGTTCGGCCCACTTCTGACAAAGATGCTGGTCCCGGCGCCTTACAAGGTGCCGAAGAAGAAGGCCGAGAAGGAGGCCAAAAAGACCAGGGGCGACCTTCGTCGCCACGGAACTTCGGACACAATATCCGAAGACTCCGATGCCCACTCTTCCTCTGGAGAGGACGAGTGTAAGGGCATTTCCCTATCTTATGTTTTGGATGATGATGACAACCATTTGTTGGTCTAATCCTGTGCTATTTATTTCAGGCTCTCAATGATTAGGCTTTCTTCGGTTAGTGGTTCTCTCTCGAAGGAATCATTTGAAGAAGGGATCCTCTACGCTTTTATCTCTTTGGTCGTAGGGATCCCGTACACTCTAGAGGGAATCCTCTGTGGATAGAATAGGGGAGTCCATTCTCGTTCTCATCCTTTCCCCCTTTTCTAGTCGAGAGAGTGCCTCCCTCCTCATCTAATCCTTGCTGTGTGTTCCCAGCGGTTGTACCGCTCGTCCGAGCGGTTGTACCGCTGGATCTTGACGCTACTCTGCTGATGTTGAGCGGTGGTACCGCTACCTCCGGGCGGTGGTACCGCCATCTGACTCTGCATAGTCCAGCAGCGGTTGTTCCGGCCATGTACCGCCCATGTACCGGTCAGGGTTCTGTCCTGATGCGGTGGCTGGGCGGTGGTGGCCCGGTTGGTCCGGTTGATCCTTTTCAACCGGTACAACCGGAGGTTCGAGCAGTTCTTCCGCTCGTTCCTTAGCCGCTCAAACGATCAAGACCAGGCGGTTGCACCGGCCCTGCACCGCCCAACTACCGCCCTCAAGGGTGACTCCGTTCTGTTTAGGTGCGGTAGTTGTGCGGTAGCTGGGCGGTTGGTCCGGTTATTTGCTAATGACCGGTACTACCGCCCGATGGCCCGGTTGTACCGCCTGGTAGGGTTCTCTAGTTGCATCGTGAGTCCCGGTTGTACCGGGACAAGGAGCGGTTGTACCGCTGCAGTACTAAAAACACAGTAACGGTTGGATTTTAGTGGGTTGCTATATAAGGTGGTTCCTCCACCTACCACGCCCCATCTCTTACCTCTCTCACTCCACCATTGATGCTCTCAAGCTCTCTTGCCCGATCTCTCTCTCTAGCCACTCAAACTTGTTGATGTGCTAGGGTTTGAAGGAGGAGACCTAGATCTACACTTCCACCAAAGGATATCTACTTCCCCCATACTTTCTTGTGTGGATTTCGTTACTCTTGGTGCTTGAGCACCCTAGACGGTTGAGGTCACCTCGAGGCCATATTCCATTGTGGTGAAGCTTCGTGGTTTCGTTGGGAGCCTCCGATTGTTGTGGAGATTGCCCCAACCTTGTTTGTAAAGGTCCGGTTGCCGCCTTCAAGGGCTCCAATAGTGGAATCACGGCATCTCGCATTGTGTGAGGGCGTGAGGAGATTACGGTGGCCCTAGTGGCTTCTTGGGGAGCATTGTGCCTCCACACCGCTCCAACGGAGACGTACTTCCCCTTAAAAGGAAGGAACTTCGGTAACACATCCTCGTCTCCACCGGCTCCACTCTTGGTTATTTCGTGACTTTACTTTTGCAAGCCTACTTGTTGTTACATACTTGCTTGCTTGTGTGCTAGTTGTTATTGCATCATATAGGTTGCTCACCTAGTTGCACATCTAGACAACCTATTTTGTTGCAAAGTTTAATTTGGTAAAGAAAAGCTTAAAAATTGTTAGTTGCCTATTCACCCCCCCTCTAGTCAACCATATCGATCCTTTCAATTGGTATCAGAGCCTCGTCTCTTTATTAAGGACTTTGCCGTCCGAAGAGTATGGTTGACGTCAACGACGGTGCGGAGGAACACTCCGGTGTGAATCCCATCTCTTCTTCGGTCGAAGGGGGAACCTCGGTCTCTGGTGAGGAATTCAATGTGGCTTTAGACACATTGAAAACCTCCATGACGGCCGAGGTTAAAAGCATGTTTACTGAATTCCTAGAGGGACTCAAACTATCTACCTTGCCGATGAAAGTGGGTGATCCCACTAACAAGGTGACGGATGCTAACCCCGACAAGGGGGAAGCTAATAGTGAAAAGAGTCCGTCTACTAGTGGTAGAAATGGCACCGGCATCTTTGCCCATGTGGAACCCCCGGTGTATAAAGGACCGATCCCCTCTACGCATTTGAATCATGCCAGTCCTCCTCCTAAATATGTGAAAAATGAAGATTTTGATTCTTGGGTCTATCGCTTCAAGCGTCATTTAAAACATGTGAATACTAACCTTTGGAGAATTATTGAAGAAGGTTTCTATCCTCATGATCCAAGCAACTTCACCCCTCGAGAAGAAGTGGACAACCAATTCAATGAGAGTGCTCTCTTCATCATCCAAGATGCTATCCTTCCCGAAGATCTCCCTCATCTTCGACCTCATGTCATGGCTAAAGAAGCATGGAAGTGTGTCGAGCGCATGTATAGAGGAAGTGCTAGCATTCAACGCTCCAACTATGAAGATGGTGAAACAATGGCCATGGCATCCGTTGCCATTGTCTCAACTCCTTGGGTGTCTCTATTCGATGCACCTAACGAGAACATCACCGCCAAGTGCCTCATGGCTAAGGCCACCAACAAGGTAACCCCCAACATCAAAACCACTATTATTCCTAACACTCCTTCAACGGATGACTTTGATAATGGTAAGGGGTCTAATGAGGAGATCAATGAATTTGAGTCCTTCATGAGTAAGCTCAAGGGCAAATACAAGAAGCATTTCGTTGCTCTCTTGGAACAACTTGGTGAAGCCAATGACATGATCGAGGCTCATGAAGAAACCATCACTAAGATGGAAAGTCATAGTCGTGACTATGCCGATGAGATATCGGATCTCTCTAATGCTCTTGAGGAAGAGCGTGAGCATCGTTTGGCTCTTGAGGAGTCACACAACGATGGTCACGCTAAATTAAAGAAAGATCTTGATCATGCTCTTGTTGTGTCTCGTGTTCTAGCTTCCGAGAAGGCTAAACTTGGGGTTGATCATGTTAGACTCACGGAGGAGTTTGATGTACTTGACAAGGCCCACAAGGTCTTGAAAAGTGCTCATGCCACCCTCAAGGAGTCTCATGCTCAACTCCAAGTTAAGCTAACTAAGGAAAAGGCCACATTTCCTCACATGGTCTTAATTGATAATGCAAATGCTACTAACCCATGTTGCGAGCATGTGCATCTTGTGGAGGAAAATGCCAAGTTGAAGGAACAACTCGAGAAAGGTCTTGTGTCATGCATACAAGGCAAGAAGAACCTAAATGACCTTTTGAGCAATCAAAAGGAAGTTGTGGGAAAGGAGGGAGTTGGGTTCGCACCCAAGTCCAAGAACAAGAAGAAGAACAAGGAGAAGAAGAGCAAGACCAATCGACCTCCTCCGCTCCCGCAAACCTTTGTGAAGGAGGGAGAAGGTGCTCCTAAGGAGAAGAAGAACAATGGGAAGAGCGGTGGAGCCAAAGAGCGCAACGCCATCTCTCCCAACAAAGACGGCGACTTTAACCCCTCTTATGTGTTGTGCCGTGCTAGTGATGGACATGTTTATGCTAAATTTGTTGGTTCTCCTTATGAGTACATTGAATGGTCTATTTGGGTTCCTAAGACCCTTGTTACTAAAATCAAAGGACCCATTACTCAATGGGTACCTAAAACCAAGCATTGATCTCTTGTAGGTGTTTGCTTCCGGTGGAGGATCATGGTTGCTCGACAGTGGAGCAACAAATCATATGACCGGGAGCAAGGACTTGGTGGTGGACGTGTACAATATCCCATCTATGCCCACCAATGTCGAATGGGGTGATGCCTCACATTCTAAGGTATTGGGTCTTGGTAAGGTTGTCATTTCTCATGATCTAACGATCAAGAAAGTCATGCTTGTTGAGTCCCTTGCATTCAATTTACTTTCCGTTCGTCAACTCGCACTCATGGGTTTTGCCACCTTCTTTGATATTGATACCATGGGCTTCTTGTGGAGCAAGACTCTTAAAGTAGCCTTTGTTGGGCATGTCGAGAACGGTCTCTATGTGGTTAACTTCTCGGAGCAACCCACTAAGACCGCGACACGCCTAATGGCTAAAGTTGATGTGGCATGGCTTTGGCATCGCCGTTTAGCCCACGTCAATATGAGATCTTTGCAAAGTCTTCTCAAGGGGGACCATGTTCGTGGACTAACAAATGTTAGTTTTGCCAAAGATCGTGCTTGCAGTGCTTGTATCGAAGGAAAGCTTCATGAAAAGGCTCACCCTCCTTCAACCATCATCTACTCGAAGAGACCCTTGGAGCTCCTTCACATGGATCTCTTCGGGCCTCCATCTTTTGATAGTCTTGGAGGGAGAAAGTATTGCTTGGTGATTGTGGATGATTATTCAAGATACACTTGGGTATACTTCTTCAAGAGGAAGGGTGAGACTCAACATACCGTCATCGACTTTGCAAATGAAGCTCAATGTCAACACAATGCAAAGATCTTGACAATAAGAAGTGACAACGGCACCGAGTTCAAGAACTACACCTTGGATGAGTTTCTTAGTGATGAAGGGATCAAGCACCAATATTCTGCACCATATACCCCTCAACAAAATGGTGTTGCAGAGAGGAAGAACCGGACATTGATGGATGCGGCAAGGACCATGATGGCGGAGTTCAAGTCTCCATACAACTTCTGGGCCGAAGCCATCAACACAACTTGTCATGCATCCAATCGCCTCTATCTCCGCAAAGGCTTGAACAAGACTCCGTATGAGATACTCACCGGGAACAAGCCCAATCTCAAGTACTTCCGGGTGTTCGGGTGTAAGTGTTTCATTCTCAAGAAAGGTGTTTGTTTGTCTAAATTTGAAGCTAGAGCTCATGAGGGCATATTTGTTGGTTATGCTACAAACTCTCATGCTTACCGTGTTCTCAACAAGTCCAATGGACTCATTGAGGAAACGTGTAACGTGGAGTTTGACGAAAATAACGGCTCCCAAGTGGAGCAAAGTGGTACTTGTGATGTAGGTGATGAAATTCCTCCCCAAGCCATAAGAAGAATGGGTATTGGTCAAATCCTACCCATTGAGGAACCCCTTGTGGCCGAAGGAGAAGGACAATGCTCTACTCAAGTAGAGCCATTACCTCATCAAGACCCACACGCTTCCGAAGAACAAAGTGAAGGCCCTCAACCTTGTGAACAAGACCAAGGGCAAGATCAACCTCAAGATGGTGGTGAACCTCTAAATGATTCCCAATGTCAAGTTCTCCCCCTCGAGCAAGCTCAAGATCAAGAACAAGCTCAAGACGGCGCTCAAGATGATCAAGTCAACCCTCCCTCCACATCCGAGGAGGAATTAGAGCATCGTGCCGCGAAGATTGCTTCCAAGCTCACCGCTCAAGGCCATCTCATGGAAAATGTGTTTGGAAGCCTAAGAAAGGGGGTAAGCACTCGTAGACAATTAGCAAACTATTGTGAACATCACGCGTTTGTCTCTTGTGTTGAACCCCAAAAGGTCTATGAGGCGCTCGAAGACTCGGATTGGCTCAATGCCATGCATGAAGAACTCAACAACTTCGAGTACAACAAAGTTTGGAGATTGGTGCCAAGGCCATCGGGGAACCATAACGTCATTGGAACAAAGTGGATCTTCAAGAACAAGCAAGATGCTCATGGGAACATCATTCGCAACAAGGCAAGATTGGTAGCTCAAGGCTACTCCCAAGTCGAGGGTATCGACTACGGTGAAACCTTTGCTCCCGTTGCTCGTCTTGAATCCATTCGTTTGTTGATTGCATATGCTTCCCATCACAACTTTAAGTTGCAACAAATGGATGTGAAAAGTGCTTTTCTTAATGGTCCCATTAATGAGTTGGTCTATGTCAAGCAACCCCCGGGTTCGAGGACCCCTACTTCCCGGATCATGTGTATCAACTCTATAAGGCACTCTATGGCCTTAAACAAGCCCCACGTGCGTGGTATGACTACCTTACCGAGTTGCTACAAGATCGTGGCTTTGAAGTAGGACAAATCGATCCCACTCTTTTTACTAAGAAGGTCAAAGGGGAGTTGTTTGTATGCCAACTATATGTTGATGATATTATCTTTGGTTCTCCTAACAAAGCTTTCAATGAGGAATTTGCCGCTCTCATGACCTCCAAGTTCAAGATGTCTTCAATGGGAGAGTTGAAGTTCTTCCTTGGTTTTGACATCAAACAACGAAGAGAAGGAACCTTCATCAACCAAGCCAAATACACTCAAGACATGCTTAAAAGATTCAAGCTAAGTGATGTCAAGCCGGCTTCTACTCCAATGCCTACCAAGTGCCAACTTGACATCGATCCCAATGGTAAAGAGGTGGATCAAAAGGTATATCGCTCCATGATTGGCTCCTTGCTTTACCTTTGTGCATCTAGACCGGATATCATGTTGAGTGTGGGGATGTGTGCACGGTTTCAAGCCACACCAAAGGAAAGTCACTATGTGGCGGTCAAGCGAATCTTTCGATATTTGGCTCATAACCCAAACTTTGGCTTATGGTACCCAAGAGGAGCAAATTTCAAGCTTGAAGGTTTCACGGATTCCGATTGGGCGGGGGACAAAGTGGATAGGAAGTCCACTTCCGGAGGGTGCCAATTTCTTGGTTGCTCTTTGGTAATTTGGTCTTCCAAGAAGCAAAGTTGTGTGTCCCTCTCGTCCACGGAAGCGGAGTATGTGGCGGCTGGTAGTTGTTGTGCTCAACTCCTATGGATGAGGCAAACTTTAAAGGAGTACGGTGTCATTTGTGACAAAGTGCCTCTTTGGTGTGATAATGAAAGTGCCATCAAGATTTCCCTCAACCCGGTACAACACTTCAAGACGAAGCACATTGAGATTCGGTATCACTTCATCCAGGATCACATTAGGCAAGGAGATATCGAGCTCAAGTATGTCAACACTCATGATAACCTTGCAGATATTTTCACGAAGCCCTTGGATGAAGCAAGATTTCGCGAGTTAAGGCATGAGCTAAATATCATTGATTTGAGCAATGTGACTTGAACCCGTACACCCCCACCACATTCAACGTGTTGTCTAGTTTAGGTGTAGGCATAGACATAGGGGGAGTGTTGTTCTATCAATGAACTCTCCCTCCCCCATCATGCATAAATCGATCACCTCTTTCACATTAGCCATTTTTGATGGCAATTGTGCTTCAAAGACGAGTGTTGGTCATGGGCCCAAGGATAATTCTTCGTGGTGCCATACCACTTGACTCAAACGTAGGTGGCTTCGGCCATCGCCCTCTCTTAAGAGAGAGGACTGAGCTCGCTCAGCTTGTGTGCGGTTGCTTTTGTTTTTCCCTTCGTGTTTCCTTTTCTTTTGTGTTGTCCCGTTTGCCTTGTTTCTTTTTGGTCTGGGCTTTGGTGGTCGGGCGGTACAACCGGTGTCACGGGCGGTTCTACCGCTGATACCTGGTTGTGCTGCCCCAGTTGGGTTGCCTTCGGTGCTTGGGCGGTTGTACCGCCCATTTCGGGCGGTACTTCCGGTCACCTGACTTGCGGTACAACCGGTTCTAGGAGCGGTTCTACCGCCGCGCGGCTACGGGCCTATTTATATCCGACGGGGCGAAGGGTTTTCTTTTTTTCCATTCGTCCCCAGTCGCCTCCTCCTTGCCCTAGCCGCCGGTCACCTCTGCCTCGTCCCGGAGTGCGCCCCTCGCTTCGGTCCCGAGGGTTCTCCGCGGATTCTCTCCGTGGAAGCCTTCCGGTCTTCTCCCATGGATGGTGGTAATGTCCTTGTTCTTCGTTCTTTGTTCTAGGTTTTCCTCTTGTTCTAGGGCATTACCTTATCCTCCTAGTGTTTTGGTTGTTCTTTGGTTGGGAGAGACCGTCGTTCTTCTTGTGTCTGTGCAGTACATAGAACTCCGAATATTGCTTGAGTGATTTGCACGTCTTGAACAGATCTAACTACCCTGGTAGTGCCACTGTCAGCGGTTCTACCGCCCAGATGGGCGGTACAACCGGTGGGGCGGTTCTACCGGTGGGGGTGTCACATCCCTAGTCTGGTATGACCTAGGCTAGCTAGCCATTTGTGCATCATATTTAAATTTCATTTAAATTTGAAATGAGGATTGGTGGAACCCTCAGAATCATTTTTGAAAATGACCCAATTAAAAATTTCTCCAAAAGGGTTCAAGAAAATGCTCAGGTTGCCTCTGAAAATATTGGACAGAGATAAAAATCAAAACAATATTTTTAGGAGCTCATGGACATTTTATTTTGGCCATTTGGATTAATTCGATAAATATTTGCATTGGAAATATATTTCTATATATATATGAAATATGGTCCAAAAATTATGCCATTTATAAAAGAGCTCTGGAATAATATATCCAGCTCCTGCAAAAATTGGCATAATAAAATAAAATGGTTTAGTATTTTTATTAAACCAAACAAATGTCAGAAAAAAATAGAAAACAGAAATAAAAAAAGAAGGAGGGGCTTACCTGGGCCTCCCCTCCCCTGCGCAGCCTAGCAGCAGCAGGCCGGCCCAGCCGGGAGGCGGCCCAGCCCGCCTGGCCCCCCCTCCCCTATCGCCTTCCTCCTCTGCCAGGAGGACGAGCGTGTGCCCGACGCTCGCCGGCACACGCGCGCGCCACCTCCCCCCCCTGCTGGCCACCTCCTGCTTCCTTCTCTCGCCCTCGATGCCCCGGACGTCGCCACGCAGCTGCCCCGCACCGCTCTCAC